>NW_025133312.1:0-1160 GCF_004010195.1 Chiloscyllium plagiosum
CTACTTTCTATATCTTCCATATCCTTTTCCACACTATATACCGATGCAAAATACTCATTTAATATCTCCCCCGTTTTTTGCAGCTCCACACAAAGGCCGCCTTGCTGATCTTTGAGGGGCCCTATTCTCTCCCTAGTTACCCTTTTGTCCTCAATGCATTTGTAAAAACCCTTTGGATTCTCCTTCATTCTATTTGCCAAAGCTATCTCATATCCCCTTTTTGCCCTCCTGATTTCCCTCTTAAGTATACTTCTACTGCCTTTATACTCTTCTAAGGATTCACTCGATCTATCCTGTCTATACCTTACATGTGCTTCCTTCTTTTTCTTAATGAAACCCTCAATTTCTTTAGTCATCCAGCATTCCTTTCACCCTACCAGGACTATACTTTCTCTGGATTCTTTTTATCTCATTTCTGAAGGCTTCCCAATTTCCAGCCATCCACTTATTTACGAACATCTGCCCCAATCAGCTTTCAAACGTTCTTGCTTAATAACGTCAAAATTGGCCTTTCTCCAATTTCAAACTTTAACTTTTAGATCTGGTCTATCCTTTTCCATCACTGTATTAAATCTAATAGAATTATGGTTGTTGGCCCCAAAGTGCTCCCCCACTGACACCTCAGTCACCTGTCCTGCCTTATTTCCCAAGAGAAGGTCAAGTTTTGCACCTTCTCTAGTAGGTACATCCACATACTGAATCAGAAAATTTTCTTCTACACACTTAACAAATTCCTCTCCATCTAAACCTTTAACACTATGGTAGTCCCAGTCTATATTTGGAAAGTTAAAATCCCCAACCATAACCACCCTATTATTCTTACAGATAGCTGAGATCTCCTTACCAGTTTGTTTCTCAATTTCCCTGTGACTACTAGGGGGTCTATAGTACAATCCCAATAAGGTGATCATCCCTTTCTTATTTCTCAGTTCCACCCAAATAACTTCCCTGGATGTATTTCCAGGAATATCCTCCCTCTGTAATGCTATCCCTTATCAAAAATGCCATTCCCCCTCCTCTTTTGCCTCCCTTTCTATCCTTCCTGTAGCATTTATATTCTGGAACATTAAGCTGCCAATCCTGCCTATCCCTGAGCCATGTTTTTGTAATTGCTATGATATCCCAGGCCCATGTTCCTAACCATGCCCAGAGTTCATCTG
>NW_025133313.1:0-1160 GCF_004010195.1 Chiloscyllium plagiosum
CCACTTCCGGTTTGGTATTCGTGGCTCCTCCACAAAATTTGTCTGATACCGGTTCACAGAACTGGGGTTATGTGACTGACTACAGCAATGGGTAGTTGGTGAAAAAACTGTTATTAACGCATTGTTATTAACACACTGTTATTTAAATATACATTACACTAATATCCCGCACTACGCCCTGAACCTTGTTGTTTCTAGAAATCTATCAAACTCAATCATCAACACGCTGTCCTCGATGGAACCACCACAGCGTCTGGGGATATCGAATTTAAAGATTCAGCTAATTCTGAATTCCCACATGTCTGCTATCGCTCGCCTAATATTCCTGTTGTGCATCTGCTACTCTTCCTAACATATCCTCTGTCACTGTGATTATCACTGTTTTAAACGCGTATCTCCTCATGGCTCAGTGATTGTTTCATTGTTAAAAGATTCTGCATTGTGGCCGCAGTAAGCTCGTTAGAATCCGAGTCACTGCATTTTCCTCCTTGTGACTCATGCTGAAGAAACACGGAAAGGAATTACTTGGTTTTACATGAAAGCATTCTCAGAGATTACTATTTTCCCCCATCAAACCCCATTCTCTCACACACATCTCTGCGATTGATTCATATTTAAGGATTCAGACTCACCCATTCTCAGAGAATTCCCTCCCTCCCGCAATCACTTACCACCTTTAAGTTCCCCCTCCCATTTCCCTTACAATCACTTTCACATTGACCCCGTTCAGTCTGTGTTGCTGTGCTCACTGTTGTTGGGTGACCATGCGTAAGTCTCACCATCGGGACCTTCAAACCAGTTGATCCATTTCGATACCGCAGTTGTGAGCTCAATCCTCAGGTTGCAGCTTTTACTGACATGGACCAGCGATTATTGAAACATCAGGGTCAGGAAAAGGGCACAGGGCAACATTGAGGAAAATAACCTTTATTCAAAAAGCACCAGTTTCTGTGGACTTCCGCATCATTTATTTCACTTGTTCATTCGGCTCTAGCGAGACTATTGTGTGTAGTTATGCAATTCACATTATAGCAGGGATGCGACAGCACTGGAAACAATGCAGGGGAGATTTGCCAGGATATTGTACGGGCTGAAGAAGAGGGATTGGAAAAACTGGAGACATACACGGTTATGGGTCAAGTGATTTTAAAAAGGAGTTA
>NW_025133314.1:0-1160 GCF_004010195.1 Chiloscyllium plagiosum
GCTGTCACTCTTGATGGGTAAATGTGTCCCATCCCATCAACGGGAACAGGAAACCATTCAATACATTTCAATCCCGGTGGTTGTGAAATCAATCATCATGTCGGAGCCTTTACTGGCATGGACCAGAGATAACCTGTTAACAATTCGACTTGATTTCCTGCCACTAAGCCAGTATGGCACCTTACTTGCTACGTTTCCATTAATGCCACAGACGTTTATCTTTTAACCAGTTTGCCATGGTGAAATGAACACACACCTTGTCAACCATACTACACTAATTCTTGTGGTATGTGGCTTTCAGTCTGACGTTAAGCTGACTAGTTTGTGATCTCTACCACCAAGATTCTCTCCCGACGCCATTCCTCCAGTTGTGCCTCTCTTGTTTGTCTTGCCATGACTGATCAAAACAGTGCTCTTGAAATCACTTCAAAAATCATTTCGCATTACAATGACACACTACATTGGAGTTGTGAAAATCCACTGTTATTTCTACCCTTTTATTTGATCATTATTGAGAGATTAGCTGCCATTAGCTCCACTATACCACTAAGTTTTTTCTGGTCTCTGTGGCACTCTTCCACCAGTGTCACTGCATTTTTTGTTCCTTCGCTGAATTTTTACAGTCGCGTTTGATGTTCATTTGAAACATCATTCCTCAGAACTGCAATTTTTCAATCGAGCAAAATTGCCAGCCTTTTCATTTAAAGTCCCCTTTAATGATGTCAAAGTGGCAAAAAAATGAGAGTTTCAGCAGCAGATGAACTGAGATTCGGCCGAGTTATCAATTGTCAGCGTGTGGGGCACATGTGATCTGGTGATGATAAGATCCAACAGCGCAACCCAGCAGCTTTCATGCAAACATTTGTTTGGTGTTAGCTGCACAAATTGCCAGAGTCATTTCCCTTCATTTCGCAATCGGTCTTTTTGTTTTGGCTTTTCTTTTCCTCCTGTAGTTCTCCCTTGATGACAGTAACTCTGTCTGACGTTCAAAATGCCTACCTTTCTTCTACCCCCAAATCGGATTATCTCATTTGTTCGATGTTGGCAGAATAATAAATTCGAAATCGATTGGCCTTTAATTTATAGAGACGGAAATGAATCTCTTTGGTGAAATTTGAATTGCCGTAAAAACAGCAACCAACTCAGGTACCTATTTCACA
>NW_025133315.1:0-1160 GCF_004010195.1 Chiloscyllium plagiosum
CATTTTAGAGGAACACGGATACCTTGTGTGAGTCGGCAAACGTCTGGCAGATGGAATACTATGTAAGTAAATGTGATTTCATCTATTTGTTAGGAGTACCAGTAAAAAGGATTACTACTTAAATGGTAAAACATTGCAATATGCTGCTCTGCAGAGGGACCTGCGTATCCATGTTCATGAAACACACAAGTTTAGTCTGCAGATACAGCAAGTACTGAGGAAGGCAAATGGTATGTTGTCCTTCATTGCTGAAGGAATTGGATTTAAAAGCAGGTAAGATATTTTGCAGCTGTACAGGGTGATGGTGAGGCGATACCTGGAGTATTGTATGAAGATTAAGCCGCCTTACTTGAGAAAGAATGTATTGGCACTGATGGGGTCAAGAGGAGTTTCATTGGGTTGAATCCGGAGCTGAGAGAGTTGGTTTATGACGAGAGACTGAGTATACTGGAATGATAATCATTGAAATTCAGAAGGATGGGGTTCGGACCTTATCGAAACATACAAAATAATGAAGGGAATGAATAACATTCAAGTAGGGAGGATGTTTCCACTGGCAGGTGAAGGAAGTAGATTTAGAATTTAATTGAGAACGAACTTCTTCATCCAGAGTGTTCTAATTCTATTGAATTGCCTGCTCAGTGAGGTAGTTGATGCTTTTAAAGCTAAAATATTTAGAAGAATGAAGTAAATAAAGGATACGGTGTGAGCATGGGTCAGTTGATATGAGTGGACGAATAGATCAGCCACGATCTTATTAAATGGCAGAGCAGGTTCGAATGGCCAGACGGCCTACTCTTGCTCCTACTCGTTCTGTTCTTCTCTTCTGAGGAAAGGGAAGTGACCAGTTCTCCCAGCGCAGACCCGCTGCTTTGGTTTGTTTGGTTTGATGTTTCGCAGTCTTGCTGTTTACTGAAAGCAGGCAGTCAGTCGTGTAGCTACCGGACTCAAAGAAGCAGACCCATTCTGATTCGCCCTTACTCTGACATCTCGCCTGTAAGAACCTGGGGTATATTTATCCTTTTATTTTTGCCATGGAGTGTTCATGGGGATTGTTTCAAATACTTGGAACAACATCCTTAAATTGGGATAATTAGTTGGTTTTTCAGATAGTTAAGTTATTCTGCCTGCTATCCTCTTGTGTGTGTGTTTCATTCAGC
>NW_025133316.1:0-1160 GCF_004010195.1 Chiloscyllium plagiosum
GAATTCTGGCAGCGCTCCACGAAATTAGAGAATAATTCCAAGGAACTACTAAAGGAAGAATTGGGCAAGGGCTTATTGAAATAAGATAAATTGGAACGGGGCATCCGATAACTGCAAATTGGTGCAGTTAGCACCAAATGGGAGAGTTTCAGTTTAGCAGGAACGTTTAGCAGGAAAGATTAGAAAGTTCTGTCAGCGGACTACTAAATGGGAGAATTGTTGCAGGGAAATACTAAATGGAAGACCTGGTGCACAGTGGGGTTAAATTGGGGAATTGGTATATGGCAACAGTAAATGGGAGAATTAGAGTAGCGCACCCTTAAATGGCAGAATCAAGCTCGGGCATCAGTAAATGGAAGAATTAGTACAGGGATATGAGTAAATGGGAGATTCGGTGGAAACAATAAATGGGAGATCTGGTGCACAGTGCCATTACATTAGAAAATTGGAGGGTGTGCCAATATTCTGGAAAATTGGAGCAGATCATGTCCAGATTGGGGAATAGGGGCAAGGGATTCAATAAAAAAATAGAAATGTTGCAAGCATTGGTAAATTGGAAATTCAGTTCAGTGCATCACTAAATAAAAAAAATAAGATCAGCAGGGCTTCCATACATTGAAGATGTGTATCAGGGAACAATTAATGAATGGAATTGATGCAGAGCAACATTAATTGGACAATTCATGCAGGTGCTATTAAATTATTAGTGGGACGATTGGGGCAGGATAACCTCAATGGGGGAGTTGGTGAAATTCCCGAATTAGTGCAGGATTTGTAAATGGGAGAATTGTTGCAAGGAAGTGGAGCACTAATTACACCCCTAGAGATGTACAGCACGGCAACAGACCCTTCAGTCCAACTTGACCACGCCTTAATTTAAGAATTCTGGCAGCTCTGCACTAAATTGCAAGAAACTATTAAATGGCAAAGTTCCGAAAGGGCTTATCGAAATGTGAGAACTTGCAACAGAGCATCAGATAATGGGCGAATTAGTGCAGTTCAGCACAGAATGAATGAGTTCTGCTGTGTTGCCCTAAATGGGAGAATTGGGGCAGGACAATACCATTTGGGAGATACAGAGTAGGGCACCCCTAAATTGGGCGAGGGCATCAGTCACTATGTAACATTGAGTGGAGACGTTGTTCAGGACATCAGTAATT
>NW_025133317.1:0-1160 GCF_004010195.1 Chiloscyllium plagiosum
GAATGAAGAACTTGTTCAGGGCGTCAGTAATTGTTACTAACAGCACGGAATTGGAGAATTGGTGTGGGCCATCAGTAAATGAGAGACCTGGTGCACAGTGGAGTTAAATTAAAGAATGGGTGCATGGCATCAGGAAATGGGAGAATTCGAGTAGCGCACCTTTAAATGGTAGAATCGGGCTAAGGCATCTTTAAATGATGCACTGTTGCACAGTGGAGTTGCATTAGAAAATTGGTGGGAGTGCCAATATATTGGAAAATTGGAGCACAGCATGTCTAAATTGGGGAATGGGGCCAGGGATTCAATAAAAAGAAGAAATGTTGCAAGCATCGGTAAATTGGAGATTCAGGTCACTGCATCACTAAATGAAAAAAAAAATCGGCAAGGCATCGGTACGTGGAAGATGTGTATCAGGGAACAACTAAATGGAAGGAATTGATGCAGGGCAACAATAACTGGAGAATTTATGCAGGTGCCGTTAAATTCTAAGTTGGAGACCTGGGGCAGGATAACTTCAATGGGAGAGTTGGTGCAATTCCCGGATGTGTGTGGGATTGGTAAATGGGAGAGTTGGTGCAGGGAAGCGGAGCCCTAAGTTGAGCCTTAGAGATGTACAGCTGCTGTATCTCACACAACAGTGACTACACCTCACAAGGACTTCAGTTGCGATGAGGCACATTCAGAAATCCTGAATGTGTGAAAATACATTTATAAATACAAATCAAGCCTTTGCAATGAATAAAAAACCCAAGACCAGGGCAGGAAATGGATATCGATCGGTCTCATCTCACAGGAGAGAAATCAGTGGGTAAAAACTGTGTTTTTGATGTGATTGATACCTGAACAATTAAACACCAGTTCATTTAAAGAGATAATTCACATCCAATGAAGTAAACTATTGCTGACCGAATAAACACAGTCCAGTTCTGGATGCAATAACAGCAGAATACGATCACGTTACCCCACTGGAATGTGTGTGTCACCATAGTCTTACCAGACCATCGGGGCTGCTCTCTTCACTGCAGAGAGAAGCGACTCATGGTGTTTTGACCAGAGGGTTCAGACCTCAGGCAAGGGAAGAATTTTGAGAACGAGAGTCCTTCATGGTAACCTCAAACTGGTAATGAGAATTGAACCCACGCTGTCCACATCACACTGCT
>NW_025133318.1:0-1160 GCF_004010195.1 Chiloscyllium plagiosum
TTTTTCAAGATGGATTTTGCAAGAAGGATTCTGCGTAATCAAAGATGGAGGACGGGATAAATTTCGGGTTGTAAGAGCTGCTCCTTTTTTTGAGGTATTTTAGGTGCTGGAGGTGATTTCCTCGAATCCCAGGAGCAGCAATTACTGTTTTATATGCTGTTGCATTGTTTTGGAACTTTGGAAAAAACCAGCCCCCTTCCCTCACTCCAACACCACCCCCCCCCCCGTCCAACGTCCCATGGCGTCCCAGTGGCTCAGCTTTCCTGTGTTTGCTCCAGTTTCCTCCCACAGTCCAACAATGTGCAGGTTTGGGTGGGTTGGCCATGCTGGATTGGCCGTAGTTTCTGGGAATGTGTGGTTGGGTAGATTAGCCATGGGAAAGGCAGGGTTACAGGGATAGGGTCAGGAGTGGCGTGCTCTTCGGAGGGTCAGTGCCGATTTGCTGGGCTGAATGGCCTGCTTCCCTCAGGCCTGAATCTCTATAGGAATTCTCTGATCTCGCTCCACTTCCCCATCCCCTCAGTCCACCTCCCCTCCCCCCCTCACAGTCACACTCTGAAATACACCCAGTAGATGTTCAGTCAGTTGAGGCTATTTTTGATTGTGGCTGTAGTTTGTTTTGAAGGGATGTGCAGACAAGTCAGGACTTGTCCAGAGGCAGAGAGGGAGGGGGCTAATACTGAGATGCTGTCGCTCTCACTGAGAGCCTACTGAGGAGAATTCCTGGTATCACCCTGACAGAGGGAGCTGGGGAAGGGAGCAGAGCAGGATCCAAGCGGAAATTAGCCAGGGAATTGGGAATGGGCTTGGGAAGGACTGCTCACTAGACACCAGCTCTTCCCTGTGCTATTACTCTCCGTACCGAGGCAAGCACCCTCTCCCTACCTGTGGCAGTCTGACAGCGGTGAAGAGACCAGAGTGGGTGGAGGTGCAGCCTCTCGGTCTGACTCACTGGCATCTCCTTTCTGTCAGTGACTTGGCTCTGCATCACCACCTATCTGCCATCGCTTTCTTCCTATTTCCACCTCACTCACTCTATGTGTCAGTGTGTGTGTGTGAGAGAGTGTTTATGTGTGTGTGCGTGATAGAATGTGTGTGAGAGAGTGTGTATGTGAGTGTGTGTGTGTGAGAGAGAGTTTGACTGTGTGTGAGAGAGAGTG
>NW_025133319.1:0-1160 GCF_004010195.1 Chiloscyllium plagiosum
GATTGGTGTAAATGTTATTTACACAGTCTGTACTCTGTGTCTATGGTATTTACACAAATCCTATGTACTGTCTGTGTCTATAATATTTACACCAATCCTGTGTACTATCAGTGACTATAATATTCACACCAATCCTGTGTACTGTGTGTGTAAATAATATTTACATCAATCCTGCGTCGTGTCTGTGTAAATAATATTTCCACCAATCCTGTATACAGTCTGAGTCTATAATATTTACACCAATTCTTTGTGCTATCTGTGTATATAATTTTTACACCAATCCTGTGTGCTATCTGTGTGTATAATATTTACACAAATCCTGTGTACAGTCTGTGTCTATAATATTTACACCAATCCTGTGTACTGTCTGTGTCTATAACATTTACAACAATCCTGTGTGCTATCTGTGTCTATAATATTTACACCAATCCTGTGTACTGTGTGTGTAAATAATATTTACATCAATCCTGCGTCGTGTCTGTGTAAATAATATTTCCACCAATCCTGTATACAGTCTGAGTCTATAATATTTACATCAATTCTTTGTGCTATCTGTGTCTATAATATTGACACCAATCCTGCGTGCTACCTGTGTCTTTAATATTGTTACTAATCCTGTGTACAGTCTGAGTCTATAATATTTACACCAATCCTTTGTTCTGTCTGTGTCTATAATATTTACACCAATCCTGTGTACTGTCTGTGTCTATAACATTTACAACAATCCTGTGTGCTATCTGTGTCTATAATATTTACACCAATCCTGTGTACTGTGTGTGTAAATAATATTTACACCATTCCTACGTAGTGTCTGTGTAAATAATATTTACACCAATCCTGTATACAGTCTGAGTCTATAATATTTACACCAATTCTTTGTGCTATCTGTGTCTATAATATTGACACCAATCCTGCGTGCTATCTGTGTCTTTAATACTGATACCAATCCTGTGTAAAGTCTGAGTCTGTAATATTTACACCAATCCTGTGTTCTGTGTGTGTAAATAATATTTACACCAATCCTGTGTGCCATCTGTGTCTATAATATTCACACCAATCCTGTGTACTGTCTGTGTCTATAATATTCACACCAATCCTGTGTACAGTCTGTGTATAATATTTACACAAATCCTGTGTACTGTCTGTGACTGTAATATTTA
>NW_025133320.1:0-1160 GCF_004010195.1 Chiloscyllium plagiosum
GTGCTGACATCAGCGTACGTACCGAACAGCACAGAGGCCGGCGCTGACATCAGCGTACGTACCGAACAGCACAGAGACAGGCGCTGATGTCAGCGCACGTACAGGACAGCACAAAGACAGGCGCTGATGCCAGCACACGTACAGAACAGCACAAAGACCGGCGCTGATGTCAGCACATGTACAGAACAGCACAAAGATCGGCGCTGATTTCAGTGCACGTACCGAACAGCACAAAGACCAGCGCTGACGTCGGCGCACGTACCGAACAGCACAAAGGCCAGCGCTGACATCAGCACACGAACCGAACAGCACAAAGGCCAGCGCTGACATCAGCGCACGTACAGGACAGCACAAAACCAACGCTGATGTCAGCGCACGTACAGAACGGCACAAAGACCGGCGCTGATGTCAGTGCACGTACAGAACAGCACAAAACCAGCGCTGATGTCAGCGCACGTACAGAACGGCACAAAACCAGCGCTGATGTCGGCGCACGTACTGAACAGCACAAAGACTGGCGCTGATGCCAGCGCATGTACAAAACAGCACAAAGATCGGCGCTGATTTCAGCGCATGTACCGAACAGCACAAAGACAGTTGCTAATTTCAGCACCCGTACAGAACAGCACAAAGGCCGGCGCTGACATCAGCGCTCGTACCGAACAGCACAAAGACCAGCGCTGACATCAGCGCTCGTACCGAACAGCACAAAGGCCAGCGCTGATGTCAGCGCATGTACAGGAGAGCACAAAGACCGGCACTGATGTCAGCGCATGTACAGGAGAGCACAAAGACCGGCGCTGATGTCAACGCATGTACAGGAGAGCACAAAGACCGGCGCTGATGTCAACGCATGTACAGAACAGCACAAAGACCGGCGCTGATGTCAGCGCACATACAGAACGACACAATGACTGGCGCTGATGTCAGTGCATGTACAGAACCGCACAAAGACCGGCGTTGATTTCAGCGCACGTACAGGACAACATAAAGACCGGCGCTGATGTCAGTGCATGTACAGAACCGCACAAAGACCGGCGTTGATTTCAGCGCACGTACAGGACAGCACAAAGACCAGCGCTGATGTCAGCGCACATACAGAACAGCACAAAGACCGGCGCTGATGCCAGCGCACGTACTGAACAGCACAAAGGCCGGTG
>NW_025133321.1:0-1160 GCF_004010195.1 Chiloscyllium plagiosum
CAGTACAACAGAACGTGCTCCCTCAATACCTCAGAATGTGCTCCCTGAATACCTCAGATAGTTCTCCCTCAATAATTCTGATATTTCTCCCTCAATACCTCAGAATGTGTTCCCTAAGTACCTCAGAAAGTGCTTCCTCTATATCTCGGAATGTGCTCAATCAATACCTCAGATAGTTCTCCCTCAATACTTCTGATATTTCTCCCTCAATACCTCCGAATGCGTTCCCTCAGTACCTCAGAAAGTGCTTCCTCAATACCTCGGAAGGTGCTCAATCAATACCTCAGATAGTTCTCCCTCAGCACCTCAGAAAGTGCTTCCTCAAAACCTCAGATAGTGCTCCATCAATACCTCAGATAGTGCTCCCTCAATACTTCTGAAAGAGCTCCCTAAATACCGCAGATAGTTCTCCCTCAATACGTCAGATAGTGCTCCCTCAATATCTCCGAAAGAGCTCCCTCAATACGTCAAATAGTTCTCTCTCAATGCCTCAGATAGTGCTCCCACAGTACCTCAGAAAGTGCTCCCTCAATACCTCAGAAAGTGCTCCCTCAGTACCTCCGATAGCACTCCCTCAGTACCTCAGATAGTGCTCCCTCAGTACCTCAGATAGTTCTCCCTCAGTACCTCAGATAGTTCACACTCAGTACTTCATAAGGTGCTCCCTCAATACCTCAGATAGTGCACCCTCAGTACCTCAGATAGTGCTCTCTCAATGCCTCAGATAGTGCTCCCACAATTCCTCAGAAAGTGCTCCCTCAGGACCTCAGATAGTTCTCCCACAGTACCTCAGATAGGTCTCCCTCAGTACCTCAGAAAGTGCTCCCACAATACCTCAGAAAGTGCTCCATCAAAACCACAGATACTTCCCCCTCAGTACCTCCGTGAGTGCTTCCTTAATACCTCAGAAAGTGCACCCTCATTACCTCAAATAGTGCTCCCTCAACTCAGATAGTGCTCCCTCAGGACCTCAGATAGTTCTCCGACAGTACCTCAGATAGTTCTCCCTCAGAACCTCAGAAAGTGCTCCCTCAATACCTCAGAAAGTGCTACATCAATACCACAGATACTCCCCCCTCAGTACCTCCGTGAGTGCTTCCTTAATACCTCAGAAAGTGCACCCTCAGTACCTCAAATATTGCTCCCTCAATACCTCAGAA
>NW_025133322.1:0-1160 GCF_004010195.1 Chiloscyllium plagiosum
TGCAGGGACTGAGGGCAGGCTGCAGGGACTGAGAGCTGGCTGCAGTGACTGAGGGCAGGCTGCAGGGACTGAGGGCAGGCTGCAGGGACTGAGGGCTGCCTGCAGGGACTGAGGGCAGGCTGCAGGGACTGAGAGCTGGCTGCAGGGACTGAGGGCAGGCTGCAGGGACTGAGGGCAGGCTGCAGGGACTGAGGGCAGGCTGCAGGGACTGAGAGCAGGCTGCAGACACTGAGAGCTGGCTGCAAGGACTAAGTCAGGCTGCAGTGGCTGAGAGCTGGCTGCAGGGACTGAGGGCAGGCTGCAGGACTGGGAAAAGCTGTAGGGACTGAGCACTGTCTGCAGGTACTGAGGGCAGGGTGCTGGGACTGGGAGCAGGCTGCAGGGACTCTGAGCTGGCTGCAGGGACTGAGGACAGGCTGCAGGGACCGACGGCAGGCTGCAGGGACTGAGGGCTGGCTGCAGAGCCTGAGAGCAGGCTGCAGGGACTGAGGGCAGGCTGCAGGGACTGAGGGCAGGCTGCAGGGACTGAGGGCTGGCTGCAGAGACTGAGAGCAGGCTGCAGGGACTGAGGGCAGGCTGCAGGGACTGAGAGCAGGCTGCAGAACTGAGAGCAGGCTGTAGAGACTGAGGGCAGGCTGCAGGGACTGAGAGCAGGCTGCAGGGACTGAGGGCAGGCTGCAGAACTGAGAGCAGGCTGCAGGGACTGAGGGCAGGCTGCAGGGACTGAGAGCTGGCTGCAGGGACTGAGGGCAGGCTGTAGAGACTGAGGGCTGGCTGCAGGGACTGAGGGCTGGCTGCAGGGACTGAGGGCTGGCTGCAGAACTGAGAGCTGGCTGCAGGGACTGACGGCTGGCTGCAGGGACTGAGGTTGGCTGCAGGAACTGACAGATGGCTGCAGGGACTGAGGGCTGGCTGCAGGGACTGAGGGCTGGCTGCAGGGACTGAGGGCTGGCTGCAGGGACTGAGGGCTGGCTGCAGGGACTGAGAGGTGGCTGCAGGGACTGAGGTTGGCTGCAGGAACTGAGAGATGGCTGCAGGGACTGAGGGCTGGCTGCCGGGACTGAGGGCTGGCTGCAGGGACTGAGGGCTGGCTGCAGGGACTGAGAGGTGGCTGCAGGGACTGAGGACTGGCTGCAGGGACTGAGAGCTGGCTGCAGGGA
>NW_025133323.1:0-784 GCF_004010195.1 Chiloscyllium plagiosum
ATTATGACTTAGTCAGGGAAGTAAAGTTAACAGAATGGAGATGAAGAGAGAAGGCAGTGATATTTAAATTATTAAAACAGCTACATTTTGATGAGAAAGATGTTGGAGCCTTCTTTATTTCGTTTGAAAAATTGGCCAGGCAGACGGAGTGGTCAGAGGATTTGTGGGAAATGCTGGTTCAGACTGAGCTTGTTCGGCAGAGCTAGTGAGGTATTTTCAGCAGGTCAGATGAGGGGTCAATAGATTATGAAGACGTCAAACAAACTACTCTGAGTGCTTATGAACTTGTACCCCAAACGTATTGACAGCGGTTCAGAAACATAAAGAAGGAACTATGTTGATAAGGACTCATGCTGAGACCGAAAGAAATAAATGTGGTCATTTTGAAAGATGGGTGCAGGTCTTCAAAATAGCTGAGACTTCTGTGGCTCCATGCGAGATTATTCTGCTGGAGACGTTTAAAAACTCACTTCCAGAAATGATTAGAATTCACGTGGATGAACAGAAAGTTCAGAAAGTGAGCAGAGCAGCAGAGATGGCAAATTAATACACTGCATAAAACACGATTTAGCTTCTGGCAAGAGAGATCTCACACTTGGATTACGTATCAGATGTGAGGGTGAGATAAATTTGAGTAGGTGAGCTAGGTAAACAGCACCTAAAGAGGGCACAGTATAGAATTAAGCATGTGGAAGATAGAAGTACTGAGATTCAGATCTTTTCCCATGGGGATGACATATTAGTACTGTTACCAGCGATAAGAGATCCCTTCAAAACCAGGTTT
>NW_025133323.1:798-1160 GCF_004010195.1 Chiloscyllium plagiosum
AGGGAGAAGGAATTGGAGAAACAGGTGTTATTTACTGCCCCACAAAGTGAGGAACCAAATCCAGGTGTTGTGGAATTCGATATGCCTCAAGATATATTAAATAATGAGGAAGTTCTTGAGAAGTAGGATAGGTGAGTAAACTATCTGTCTCAGGAGTCAAGAAAATAGTTGAAATGTTTGTTACAGCAGTATGAGGACATTTCAGGAATAAGTGAAGAGGACTAATGCTATTTTACATGACGTAGGTGTAGGAAATGCTGTTCTCTGAAAAGAACACCTCCAAACGCTTCATCTTTTCAAAGCTAGACAGGTCCAGAAGGAAGTGGAGACGATGCTCAATGAAGTATTCATCAAACAGTGTC
>NW_025133324.1:0-1160 GCF_004010195.1 Chiloscyllium plagiosum
AACACAGCCCACGAGGAACAATGACATAAATTGGAGAATGACATTACACCAATAACGCAAAGTATTTTTAATCATGTTAAATATAATGAACAGAATTTCCATGGCTGTTCACTGCTTCTGTCACACTTTAGAACTCTGCAAAGAGAATAATTATTATTTATTATAATCTGTCCAAAATTTGGGATTTGATTTGGCAGTCAGTGTGACCAGCAGCACTTGCACCTAAAGGTTATGAACATGGAAATGAACTCATTATATTCAGATTACTCTTGTCACAAGTATCAATGGATGGTCTTAAGTGAGAGACAAACTCTGAAAGAAAGGTCATTCCATGGGTTACATGATGGTATCTTTGATGATTTTACTTTTTTCACAGGTTTCACTTGTTACAAAGCCAGTGTTCTTTCGGAATAATTGCACAGGGTATGTTATAGGTAATCACAAATGTTTCACAGATCAAAATACATCAACAATAGTAAGCATCGTTTCAGCATAGTTGGAGTTGCCATTTTGAAGGTGGTGTCTTCACCCTGTGAAGGAAGTAATCTGAAGATTGGCTGTTTGTATCAGAAATGGGCATTTTTCATTGACTATGATTTTTGTTTCATAGAAGATACCGAGTGCCACCCTAACACCGTTAAAATCCTCCCACCACCAGTAGAACAAGTCTTACTGGAGGCGACGGTGACGTTAACCTGCGTTGTGTCCAATCTTCCTTCTGGAGTCAATGTGACCTGGAAACAAGAAAAGAAGCCTCTGAAATCAGAGATTGCTGAGCAGCCTGGACAGAATCCCGACAGCGTGATCAGCAAATTAGACATTTCTACTGAAGCCTGGCTGAGTGGCGTTACTTTTGAATGTGTGGTGTACCATCAGAATCTACCGACTCCGCTGAGAGACTCCATCCACAAGGAAAAAGGTGAGCGGTGAGATTAAAGCACAAAGGATCCCATGTGTAATCCAGATCCAGTAACATCAATGACAGGCTTTGATTGGTAATGAACCAACACCATTGGGGGCATTAATGATGCAGCTGAAGGCAGGATAGCTAAGTAGGTGATTCAGAAAATGATGGACCAAATGATATTGTGTTCTGATTAAGTCAGATAAGGTGGGAAGAAGCCTGCGTTGTGACGTCACCATCAGCAATGACAAATGGA
>NW_025133325.1:0-1160 GCF_004010195.1 Chiloscyllium plagiosum
AGTGTAGGGAGGATCTGAAACAGACACATAAGCTCACGTTTTAGATAGCACTAATGAAAAGTGAACACTCACAAAGACATTACAAGATAAGCATAGGCAGCAACAAAGTGGCATATTAGCATGATGATGCTTACACAATGTGAAATGACAAAAAATTAAGGTGCACAAACACATGAGCACACCAGCAGTAAAGGAACAGAAATATGTTTATTCATGCACAGACTCCAACATGGGCTAGAGTGAAGTAAGAGATTCTCATAACCACATACACAAACATTAAAGGGAAACCAAACACACCAAGCAGTAGATCAAATAAATTAAGGGACACACGTACAAAAAACTTATTCCTAAATATACAGATCCTACAAACTAAAATATGAAGCAATGTCCTGACTGTGATGTCACTTATATTCATGATTTGCCAAGCAATTGGTCACCAATATAAAAGATGAGAATCACATTTGAACTTTTATTCAGAGATGGCCACAATTTTCAACTAATGTGCTGTCACAGCCTATATTTATAATATAATGATATAATTAAAATCATCATTTTAATAAGCATTCCTCAAATAATAATATCCTTAAGTAATAGATGAAAAGAAAAATAATTTAAAAAGTTCTGACATGGACAATGAAGAAAGAACATGTGCAGTTAGTATTTGTAATTTCTTGCAGAGTCAATAACGCACTTATAATGATATAATTAAAATCATCTTTCGTAATAAGCATTCCTCAAATAATAATATCCTTAAATAATAGATGAAAAGAAAAATAATTTAAAACGTTCTGACATGGACAATGAAGAGAGAACATGTGCAGTTAGTATTTGTAATTTCTTGCTGAGTCAATAATGCACTAATAGATACAGTAAAGAGTCACACTTGAGAAATCCCTGACCGCTTTATGAAGATGTAATGGTCTCCAATTACATGACTTTAAGAGTCACACTTGAGAAATACCTGACTGCTTTATGAAGATGTAATGGTCTCCAATTACATGACATGGATGCAGATAGATCGATCTGGATCAATAAACAATCTAAATGCGTTCTCTCGGCTTTATATTCATAGATTCAATAGATCGCACTTGGATTGTAGACTATGAGGATGATAACAGCAACATCTGAACAACTGCTTCCACGTTCATCACCTTGTTCTT
>NW_025133326.1:0-1160 GCF_004010195.1 Chiloscyllium plagiosum
TCAGGTCCTTTGTACCCTGAATATAGCTGCACACAGGTAGATCGAGTGGACAAGAAGACATATGGCGTGCTTGCCTTCACCGGACGGGGCATTGAGTATAAGAGCTGGCAGGTCATGCTAAAATTGTAAAAGATTTTGGTTCAACCGCATTTAGAATGCTGTGTACTGTTCTGGTCGCCAAATTACCAAAACAATGTGCACGTTTATGAAAGAGTGCAGGGAAGGTTTATGAGGATGTTGCCTGGTATAGAAGGTGCTAGCTCTGAAGAGAGGTTAAGTAGGTTACATTTGTTTTAACTAAAAAAAAAAACGAGATTGAGGCGGACCTGATTGACGTCTGCAAAATCATGAAGGGTATAGCCAGGGAGGATAGAGATAAGCTTTTTCCCAAGGTGAGGGATTCAGTAATGAGATGTCACGCTTTCAAGGTGAGAGATGAAAAGTTTAAGAGAGCGCAACGTTGGAAGTATTTTACACAGAAGGTGCTTGGTACCTGGATAGAATTGCCCGCAGAGGGAGTAGAGGCAAGCACGGTAGATTCATTTCAGGTGCGTCTGGACAGATGCATGAGTATGTGGGGTGCAAAAGGATACCGATAGTTTGGAATTGGGTAATAGGTTTAGACAGTGGATCAGTTCAGGCGTCGGCATCCAAAGGGTCTGTTCTTGGGCTGTAAGTTTTCTGTGTTCTTTGTTCTTCTTTGTTCACTACACTACGAACTTCATGCTACATTGCTACATCTCAGAGAATGACATTGTCAATTCCAATTATCACAGAGTGAATGAGAATATGAAATGTGGCTGTGTTGGAATGAAAGTGATGTATGCTGGTCTGGAGTGTTTACTGGGAGCAAGAGGCTGATGTGGAGTCGATGTGATCAAAAACAGCTCTTACTGTCAAAGTAAGAAAACAGCACATTGTTAAGGAAAATTTCAGAGAATGCTTTCAATTAATCGACTTCTTGCTTTAGGCTCCAGCATGCGTCTGCTGAGCCAATCTGCAGTGCGGGTTAATGCTGCTATTGTATCTTAATAATCTAATACACGGAGATAAATATGCCCTTCCGCCCCGCCTTTGACCAGGAGCACTCCCGGCTTTGTCATTTCATGCGCCTCTGTACCATCTGAGAAGAACCACGTCCTCACTTTCAAACCAATCAT
>NW_025133327.1:0-1161 GCF_004010195.1 Chiloscyllium plagiosum
TCATACGCACAAAGATACAACATCTAAAAAATGCCCTCCCACATGTAAACTCACACAGGCACATATGAGCATAGGGTTAGACATTAATATTATTATTTTTTAATTTTCAAAGTCACAAACATATGATTGCAGAGGCAGCTTAATTTATTTTTAAACCACTTTGATCAGCACTTATACATGGTCTCACACACACATAAATTCAGAGTCTCGCATGCAGACGCGCAAGTAATGGGGCATTTATTAAACAAGGAGAATGGCACAAGCGTCAGCAAACATCCACACATAATAACACAAACAAGCACATCAGGCAATGGGTTTAGGATAGATTGCCACACAAACAGAGATCATCACGCAAAGATAAACATCCATCAAACATGACGTTGCTTGCTGACATTTATTGAGCACAAACATGAAAATAATCTAATGTAGGTAGGATCTGAAATAGACAGATCCTGCTGTCTATTGGTAGGATGGCACTAACGAAAACTATACACGCACAAGGACATTAAATGAAAACATAGGCGTCAACTAAGTGCCATTTTAGCATGATGATGCTTACACATTGTGAATGGAACAAGATTTACATACAAAATACACGTGAGCACATCAGCAGTAAATAATATGAGTATGTTTATTCATGTACACACTCCAAAATGGGCAAGTGCAAAGTAAGAGACACGCATTACCACATCCACAAACACAAGGAAAACATCAAGCAGTAGAAAAAATAAATTAAGAGAGACATGGACAAAAACTTATTCCTAAATATGCAGATCCGACAAACAAAAATATGAAGCAATGTTTTTACTGTGGATGAAATTTATATTCATGATTTTCCAAGCAATTGGTCACCAATATATCATGAAGATGAGAACAATATTTGAACCTTTATCCAGTGATGGACAAATTTTTGAACTAAACTGCGGTCACAGCCCATATTGAAAGTATAACGATAAATTAAAATATTTGTTCTCAGTAAGTAATCCTCAAATGATAATATTCTTCAATAATAGATTAAAAGGCAAAGTAATTCGAAGTTTTCTGGCACGGAGAGTAAGGAAAAATGTACAGCTAGTATTAGTAATTTCTTGCTGAGAGTCAGTAATGCATTAATACATGCAGGTCGAAAGTCAAACCTGAGAAACACCTGACTGCCTAAAG
>NW_025133328.1:0-1161 GCF_004010195.1 Chiloscyllium plagiosum
TAGACTCTTAATTCCAGATTTATATTGAATTCGGAATCCACCATTTGCCGTGGCAGGTTTTGAACCCAAGTCCCCAGAACATTACCTGGGTGAATGGTCTGATGACAATAAAGTCGGCCATCGCCTCCACAGAACACATTGGCATATTGTGTTTAGAGGTAACAAAGGAGCAAGAGGTTTCAGCAGCTGCTAAGTTGTTAATATTACACAAGGGAACATCAGCACTCTCAGTAATGGCACATACTGAAGCCATGGCCCTGTATCAGAGGTAAGGGCTCGGGAACCATAAGAAATAGGAACAGGATTACGCCATTCAGCCTCTTGAGCCTGCTTCTCCATTCAGTAGGATCGTGGCTGATCTGGCATTCCCCACATCCACTTTCCTGCCCTTTCCCTGTAACTGTTCATCCCCCCGGCTGTTCACGAATCTATCGATCCTAGGTTTAAATGTGACAAGAAGGCTGTCAACAGAGTTACTGTGGTTGGAGGCGGGGTGGGGCGGGGGGTCAGGTCGAACGTGGGGACTAAAACAATGGCTTCACACTTCACAAAATTTAACTAAGGGAATGTTTATGGTTATCCAATGCTGGAAATTGGGCAGGCATTCAGATGAAATTATTGATAAATTATGAATGACAGAGGAGTCAGGAGAGAAGTGGTGTTCAGGCACAGTTGGATATCATCAGTATAGATGCCAACACCAGCAGCTACGGTTAAATAAATAAGAACGGAAGACGCTAAAAGCAGACCCTCCCAGAGGATACAGCGATGTTGGAGAGGGTCAGTACTGTCATTAACTCTGATCAAGGCTGTCCGCAGGTCGACGAGGGAATGTTCATCCCTGTCGCCGTTACAAAGGATGTCAAATATGACCTTGATAAGAACTGTTTCAGGGGTAGAAACCAGACTCGAAGGCTTTAAATACAGAATTCTGGAAAAGATGGGAATGGCTAATTCAACAATGTTATATCCAAACCAACACTTCCATTGGTGCGATAATTATAGAAGTGTTTTGGTTTTTATTTAGATGATTCTCAGCAACATTGAGTAAGAAACAACAAAATTAACACAAGAAATACTGCAATTGCTATAATGTGCCTGCTCCCAATAGGAGGCCACCTGGTGTTTAATTAACTGTCTCCAAGCGGCAATATTGGAAAG
>NW_025133329.1:0-1161 GCF_004010195.1 Chiloscyllium plagiosum
GTGTGAGTGTGAGCACGGGTGTGAAAGAATACTGCTTTAATAGTGATTTCAGTGTGAGTGCAGGTGTGAAGAAACACTCCTTTAATAGTGATTTCAGAGTGAGTGTGAGCACGGTTGTGAAGGCGCATCCTTAAATAGTTATTTCAGTGTGAGTGTGAGGAGCACTCCTTTAATAGTGATTTCAGTGTGAGTGTGAGTGCAGGTACGAAGGAACACTCCTTTATTAGTGATTTCACTGGGTGCGAGCACGGGTGTGAAGGAACACTCCTTTAATAGTGATTTCCATGTGAGTGTGAAAACGGGTGTGAAGGAATACTCCATTAATAGTGATTTAAGAGTGAGTGTGAGCACGGGTGTAAAGGAACATTCCTTTAATAGTGATTTCAGTGTGAATAAGAGCCCATGTGTGAAGGAATACTCCTTTAATAGTGATTTAAGAGTGAGTGTGATCGCGGGTGTGAAGGAACGCTCCTTTAATAGTGATTTCAGTGTGATTGTGAGCCCATGTGTGAAGGAACACTCCTTTAATAGTGATTTCAGTGCGAGTGTGAGCACGGGTGTGAAAGAACACTCCATTTATAGTGATTTCAGTGTGAGTGTGAGTGCAGGTACGAAGGAACACTCCTTTATTAGTGATTTCACTGGGTGTGAGCACGGGTGTGAAGGAACACTCCTTTAATAGTGATTTCCATGTGAGTGTGAAAACGGGTGTGAAGGAATACTGCTTTAATAGTGATTTAAGAGTGAGTGTGAGCACGGGTGTGAAGGAACATTCCTTTAATAGTGATTTCAGTGTGATTGTGAGCCCATGTGTGAAGGAACACTCCTTTAATAGTGATTTCAATGTGAGTGTGAGCACGGGTGTGAAAGAACACTCCATTTATAGTGATTTCAGTGTGAGTGTGAACACGGGCATGAAGGAACACTCCTGTAATAGTGATTTAAGTGCGTGTGATTGCGGGTGTGAAGGAACACTCCTTTAATAGTGATTTCAGTGAGAGTGTGAGCGCGGGTGTGAAGAAACATTCCTTTACTAGTGATTTCAGTGTGAGTGTGAGCACGGGTGTGATGGAACACTCCTTTCATAGTTATTTCAGTGTGAGTGTGAGCGTGGGTGTGAAGCAATGCTTCTTTATTAGTGATTTCAGTGTGTGTGATCAC
>NW_025133330.1:0-1161 GCF_004010195.1 Chiloscyllium plagiosum
CTCAATGAGACTGTTCGCTGTGACTCTTTGGTTTCTGGGAGGTGTGTAGATAAGGATACGCTCTCTATGATACTATTTGCAATGACTGTATGGTTACTTGGAAGTTGTGTAGCTGAGAACAAGTTCTCTGAGACTTGTGGCAGGTACCAACTCACGCTGCCAGGTCACCAACTTTATTTCGGATGCTCCTCGCGTTGAAGTACACACACTTCAAACCAGGTGCTTGCTTGTGAGTGTCAAATACTTGATTTGGGGACTCCCTACTGTAGGTAAAAACAATGACTGCAGATGCTGGAAACCAGATTGTGGATCAGTGGTGCTGGAAGAGCACAGCAATTCAGGCAGCATCCGAGGACAGGCAAAATCGACGTTTCGGGCAAAAGCCCTTCATCAGGAATAAAGCCTTATTCCTGATGAAGGGCTTTTGCCCGAAACGTCGATTTTGCCTGTCCTCGGATGCTGCCTGAATTGCTGTGCTCTTCCAGCACCACTGATCCAGAATACTCCCTACTGTGCCTGTCCTACAATTAAAAGACCTAAGGGGCAACATTTTCGCGCAGAGGATGTGGTGGAGGCTGGTACAATTGCAACATTTAAAAGGCAACTGGATGGGTATATGAATAGGAGGGGTTGGAAGGATTTGGGCCAGGTGCTGGCAGGTGGGACTAGATTGGGTTGGGATATCTGGTCGGCATGGACAGGTTGAACCAAAGGGTCAGTTTCTGTGTTGTACATCTCTATGACTCTGTCTGCCACTTTCTGTTGCAGCTCCTCTGAGATCCTGGGCCAACAAAATTCTCCACTCTCAAGGGAAGAGGAGAGAGATGTTGTAGCACAGGCCAGGAATGGAGGCTGGGATTTTCCAGATCTCTGAGACTCCGTACCATTCTGCATGTGTAATCCACACTTCATGGATTTAATTTCGGAGTCTGTCTATTTCTGTGTCTCCTGTAGCTACTTGGAGTTCTTGACGGAGCAGAATTCCCAACTCCTATCTCATCCAGAACCACACTGAAGACAGTCAAGCAGCTAGGAAAAATGAAAGACCACTCATGTTGGATAAAGCAGGAGATGAATTAGAGGACTCAAAGCTATAAGCCCACAAAAGTGACATAGCTGAAGGGCTGAAGTGGGAACACAAAGGCTCCATTGTCATCCTGT
>NW_025133331.1:0-1161 GCF_004010195.1 Chiloscyllium plagiosum
CCCTTGCATCAGCTGCAATGTTGAATGGATTGTCAAACTTGAGATCAAATATAACTGATTTCCCAAACCTACAAATTAAAAAAAAGCTCCAGACATTATTCACCTTTGAATACCGAGCATTTTTAGCTTGAGTGTGGCTCAAAAAGATATACAAAAGTAAATAGTTACCTATAAACAGAGTCAGTCATAAACATAAGTGAAAATATGGAGAAGGTGTGAATACAGTGCATTAGAGAGAGGAGTTGTTACATTTTGCCTCCATTACATGTATTGGTTCATGTAAGCTTGAAGTATTTGAAATTTTGCCCACTGCTGTGGTGCATCCAAGAAAAAAAAATCTTCTGATGGACTGAAAAGATATGTTTTTTATAGTTATTTAGTAAGACACCATTGCAAATTGCTGCAGGAAGACGCATTTTATCAAAGCTGCAAGCATGCATTCCTCAGGACAAGAAACACTAATAATAAGGAAAAACAACATTTTTATATTATTTGAGAAGAGAAGTTAGTAAGTGCACTGTGTTTAAATGTATATGGCTTGCAGTACACACAAGTGTACCATGCAGTGAGCCTGACGGACAATTTCAAGTGGACTTTTAATTGTGTGATTTAGTTTCCCATCAGACCCTTATGGAAAACCAGAACAGGAGCCTGACATGATATCAGTTTTAGGGAGGGTTAACTGTCAGGATGCATTCTCCATCTCTGCTTGG
Source organism: Chiloscyllium plagiosum (assembly GCF_004010195.1). NCBI lineage: Eukaryota > Metazoa > Chordata > Chondrichthyes > Orectolobiformes > Hemiscylliidae > Chiloscyllium > Chiloscyllium plagiosum. The sequence continues at coordinate 714 of NW_025133331.1, forward strand.
CTGGGGAAATTCCCATGTAAGATTCAAGATGTTGGAAAGATTAAATTCAATGTGATGAAGAGAGACTGGTTAAATCTGTTGTGGATAAAACAGCAGAAGGTCAGTCGAAGGTAATCAAAAACCAATTAATGTGACACAAACCTGATAAAAACCCTAAGGAATAAGTCATCTATTTGCCAAGAAAAGAACAACCCTGGATAATTAAAGAGACCAGAAGATCTGGGTCAATATTTTATTCAATTGTGTCTCAACCCTAATGGAAAGAGTGTGCTGGAAATCAAGGCTTATCATTCCACAAGTCATCATAAATGTGAAATACGACCAATTTAAGCTCTCAGATGGGAAATGTCGGAATGTGACCACTATCTAAGATAAAAACAGCTCACACCAAGTCTAATTAATACACAATAAAAGGAAAGTTAAAAATCACACAACACCAGGTTATAGT
>NW_025133332.1:0-1161 GCF_004010195.1 Chiloscyllium plagiosum
AATTGCGGGAGCCCTGGCTGATATTGTTGCATCATCGCTTGCCAACAGGTGAGGTCCCGGAAGACTGGAGGGTTGCGAATGCTGTGCCCTTGCTCAAGAAGGGCTACAAAGAAAAACTTGGGAACTATGGACCACTAAACCTAAAATCTGTAGTAGGTAACTTACTTGAAAATGTTCTGAGAGATAAGATATACGTGCATTAGGAAAGAGAGGGTGTGATTCGGAGCAAGGTTAGAGTGGTGCTAGAAAAGGACAGCAGAGCAAGCAGCATCCGAGGAACAGGAAAATCAACGTTTCGGGCAAAAGTCTATCATCAAAGTCAGCACGGCTTTGTGCATCGGACACCATAGCTCACAAATGTGTTCGAATTCTTTGACGAAGTGACCAGCAACGTTGAGGAGGTCATGGTGGTATGCGTAGTCTATATGGATTCAAGTAAGGCCTTTAAAAAGCTTCCACATGGTGCGCTGCTCTGGAAGGTTAGATCGCATGAAATTGAGGAGGACCTGCCAAATTGGATACAAAATTGGCTTGATGGTAGGAAGCAAAGAGTAATAGTGGAAGGATGTTTGTCAGATTGGAGGCCTGGGATTAATGGGATGCATCAGGGCGATGCTGGCACCACTCTGTATCACATATCTCTATAATTTAGATGAGAATGTACGTGCATGATTTGTAAGTTTGAAGGTGACAATAAAATAGGCGGTTACATGGAGAATGACAAAGGTTATCAGAAATTTCAGAACTTACAGCAGTACCTTGGGGAAGTGGGCCGAGAAATGGTAAATGGATTTTAATGCAGATCAGTGTAAGTTCTTGCATTTTAGAAATTCAAGTCAATATCGGAATTTTATGGTGAATGGCTGGGTCTTAAGGAATATAGTGGAACAGAGGGACCTTGGAATTCAGGTACATGCTTCTCTGAAAGTTGATTCAGAGGTAGACAGGGCGTTGAAGAAGACTTTTGTCACACTGGCATTCATCAGTCAGGGCACTAAGTAGCGAATTTTGGGAGCTATGCTGCAGAATACGGGGCACTGATGAGGCCATACATATAGCGTTATGTTCAGTTTTGTTAACTTTGCCATAGGAATGATGTTATTAAACTAGAATGAGTGCAGAAAAAAATTACAAGGATGTTACCAAGGACTCAAGGCTCAG
>NW_025133333.1:0-1161 GCF_004010195.1 Chiloscyllium plagiosum
ACCTGTAAATGGTCCAAATAGTGTGTTCATTAACCCTGTGGCTGTATGCTGGTCAATACTGTGTGGGAATAAACCTGCTGGCTGAGAATATTGAATATTGTGTATGAATACTCGTGTGGGCTGAGGTTGGTCAATACACTGTGTGAATGATACTGTGGCCTGAGCATGATCAATACTGTGTGTAATAATCCTCTGGCCTGAGAATGGTCAATACTGTGTGTGACTAATCCTTGGCATGAGCATGATCTATACTATGTGTGAACAATTCTGTGGCTGTGAATGGTCAATACTGTGTCAGAATAATCCTGTGGCTTGAGGATGTTCAATACGGTGTGGGAATAATCCTGTGACCTGTTAATTGGTAAAGAGAATGTGTTCATTAATCCTGTGGCCTGGGGTTGATCAATGCAGTGTGTGAATGACCTTATGGCCTTAGGATGATCAATACTGTGTGGGAATAATCCTGTGGCCTGAGGATGGATAAAACTGTGTGGTAATAATCCTGTGACCTGTAAATGATCAAGACAGTGTGTGTATTAATCCTGTGGCCGTCGGTTGGTCTATACTTTGAATAATCCTGCTGGCTGAGACTATTGAATATTGTGTGTGAATACTCCTGTGTCCTGAGGTTGGTCAATACTGTGTGTGAATAATACTCTGGCATGTGAATGGTCATTACTGTGTGTGACTATACCTTGGCCTGAGTATGATCAATACTATGTGTGAATGATTCTGAGGCCTGAGCATGGTCAATAGAGTGTCAGAATAATCCTGTGTTTTGAGGATGTTTAATACAGCGTGTGCATAATCCTCTGGGCTGAGAAAGGTCAATAATGTGTGTGAATAATCCTGTGGCCGTATGCTGGTCAATACTGTGTGTGAGTAATCCCGTGGACTGAGGATGGTCAGTAGAGTGTGTGAATAATTCTGTGCACTGTGAATGCTCAATACGTCGTGTGAATAATCCCGAGGCTTGAACATGGACACTACTGTGTGGGAATAATCCTGTGGTCTGAGGTTGGTCAATACAGTTTGTGTATAATCCTGTGGGCGAGGATGATCAATATGGTGTGTGGTTAATCCTGTGGACTGAGAATGATCAACACTATGACTGAGAAATCCTGTGGATGAGGGTGGTCAGTATTGTGTGAGAATAATCCT
>NW_025133334.1:0-1161 GCF_004010195.1 Chiloscyllium plagiosum
AGGGATGGACAATAAATGCTGGCCCAATCATATCCTATGAATAAATCAAAATGAAAATATTGTCCAGACCTGCCCAATGTTGGACACTGTGCTTTGGATTTTGTGAGCTCAGGCTGTTAGTGTCCAGGCAATAACCTGTTTGTTGGAAACAGCTGAAGGGATGTGCTGTTAAACAATCTGTCAGTCTCTCAGAGGCATGGCCTACACACCAAGCATCACACAGACACTGCCATTCACATCCCATATTACTGAGCTCTGAGATAGACAGAAGCAATTCAAAATGTACTCATATCTGACTGTAACATGTTTAAACACACAGTGATATTGTTGCCATGAAAATGATTATGAGTGAATATTAGCAGGGAGAAAGTGAGGACTGCAGATGCTGGAGATCAGAGTCAAAAAGTGCGGTGCTGAAAAAAAAACACAGCCATTCATGTAGCCGCTGGGGAGCAGGAGAGTCGACTGTGAGTTCACAATATTAATAAAAGGGAAAATAACTGTATATTTTCAAAGTCCTTGTATTTAATCATAATTTGGTCTTGGGTGTAATGAGACTCATCATTTCAATGCTCCTTACTGTGAGTTGGGCACTGTTTTCATCATTTTGCTGTTATAAAAGTGAACTGAATACATGGGTGAATATAATGCTTATTGGGCAATCTAAAAGTTGGTATTATGAAAGGCTATCGAAACTTCAGTAAAAAGACTTTGCTGTTAATGGTTAGAACAACGCCGCAAACATTTTCACAGAGATTTCCAGCTCAAGTCACACACAAGGTCATTGGGCTGGGATCATACTGGCCATCAATGGAAGCTGTAAAATTCTGTTTGGATACTGACATTGTTGGGGCTAACAAACACTGGATATGGTTTATGATGGATTCAATGTAAGAGGCCATGTGCTGCAGGAGCCCATCATTTTTATAACACCTTCATTCAGGATCGGGTCCAAGGTGCAGAATTACAGAGTTGAGGTGGCATACCAGAAGGGATATACTTGCAAGACATGGTTGTTTATAGATCATTGTTACCAGGCGGAGGGGGTAGCTCCTTGGTACAAAATCAATACAGTGTTCAGCATTGATGCTGGATCCTGTGGCTGCGAGACTGCTCTGTGGCAGGTTTTAAGGGAATCAGTAAAAGGGAAACATATCATTG
>NW_025133335.1:0-1161 GCF_004010195.1 Chiloscyllium plagiosum
TACCACAGGTATTATTTGAATGCAGCATGTATCTCTATCTTAATATCTGAAAATAGAGGGTCATATTTTAAAAGTAGAAGACAAAAATGAGGATGATTTTTTTTCTTTCTGATGTTTGTGTGTCTTCCTCAAAAGGCAGTGAATTCAAAATCTTTAAGGCAGAGGTAGACAGGTTCTTGCTAACCAAGTGGGTGACAGATTGTCGGGGATGTGGAGGAATATGGAGCTGAGGTAGTTTTCAGATCAGCCATGATCTTATTGAATGTTGCAGCAGGCTCGTAGGGCCGAGTGGCCTACTCCCGCCCTTTGTATCAAGCAGTCTGTGTCTCCCCTCTTATAGCTATGAACTGGATATTTCCTTTCCAACATTGCGCCTTGCAGACAGTTAAGTGAACACCAGGTGGTCTCCTATTGGGAGCAGGCATATTGTAGCAATTGCAATATTTCTTGTGTTAATTTTGTTGCTTCTTACTCAGTATTGCTGAGAATCATCTAAATAAAAACCAAAACACTTCTATAATTATCGCACCAATGGAAGTGTTGGTTTGGATGTAACATTGTTGAATAAGCCATTCCCAGCTTTTCCAGAATTCTGTGTTTAAAGCCCTCGAGTCTGGTTTCTACCCCTGAAACAGTTCTTATCAAGGTCATATTTGACATCCTTTGTAACGGTGACAGGGATGAACATTCCCTCGTCGACCTGCGGACAGCCTTGATCAGAGTTAATGACAGTACTGACGCTCTCCAACATCGCTGTATCCTCTGGGAGGGTCTGCTTTTAGTGTCTTCCGTTCTTATTTATTTAACCGTAGCTGCTGGTGTTGGCATCTATACTGATGATATCCAACTCTGCCTGAACACCATTTCTCTCCCGACTCCTCTGTCATTCATAATTTACCAATAATTTCATCTGAATGCCTGCCCAATTTCCAGCATTGGATAACCATAAACATTCCCTTAGTTAAATATTGTGAAGTGTGAAGCCATTGTTTTAGTCCCCAAGTTCGACCTGAGCACCCCCCGCCCCTCCCCCAACCCCAGTAACTCTGTTGACATCCTTCTTGACACATTTAAAACTAGGATCGATAGATTCGTGATCAGTCGGGGGATGAACAGTTACAGGAAAATGGCAGGAAAGTGGATGTGGGGAATGCCAGATCA
>NW_025133336.1:0-1161 GCF_004010195.1 Chiloscyllium plagiosum
GGATTGGCCGGATAACACCCGCCAACAAATGAGAAGAGCGCTCACTTATTACTGACATAGTCTGAAAGACCCTAAAAAGGCAACAGTCAAGCATGAAATTATACAGCACCCTCCCCCCCCCCGACCACCCCCTCACAAAGATTCTAATGTCCCTGTTACTGGCCCTGACTCCCTCAGGAACCACCCAATAGACCCCCACCATTGTCCCAGGGGTGGGTCGATGGATATGACCATGCATATGCCGCCCACCCGAATGGCCCCAGTGCAACGTTTCATCGTTCCCCTGACACCCCTCCACCCCCTTTCCACAAGGAGCACGGTTGACCTCAACCCCGTAGTGGTCTGCCACCATCCCCCCCCCCCTCCACGGACAATGACACGGCCAATGCAGACCTGTTTTCACTGTGGTGTGGATGGTCATTGGCGGTGAGACTGCCCACTGTTACACCTGCGATACGGGACCCCAGACAGGGGTTGAGTTTGCTCTGCTGCCCCCTTTCCCAGCCTGATTATCCTCCTTTCAGCTCTACCCTGTCCTGTCTAAAGACCCCAAGGATGGACCGGTAGTCTGCTTGACTGTTGAGGGTAAAGAAATCCCCTTCATGATTGATACCGGTACCACTGCCTCAACACTTGAGACCTCCTGTGTGCGCCACATGGGTTTGGGCTCACATACAGCTCTGTACACCTGAGTGGTCTAACTGGACAGGAAAGGCAGTGTCCCCAAACAGCACCACTCATGATTCAGTTTGGCCCCTGTACCTGTGCTGTCCAATTCACTCAAACCCCTAGTTTAGGCATTAACCAAGCAGGGAGGGATTTGTTGTGTGCCCTTCGTTGAGATTCTCTGCCTTAATGAGGGTGTTACAATTAGACAGAATTCTACCAACAGACAGTTCTGGGTCTATTGCACCCCCTAATGGTGGGCTGTCACATTACAGCCAAAGGATTTTACACCAAGTCCCTGAACCCCACGTAACCCTTTGTTACGATTCCACTGGAGCCTCCACTGAACAGCCAGCTTTTCCCCCTTCCTCGAGTCCACTGTCACTGTTACTGTAATGGGACACATTGAAGGTAAGCAGGGAACCGCCTTCTTAGTAGACGTTCCTGTCCACCTCTGGTACCAACCAGGGCTGGTTTCTCCCCACATTACCTTAT
>NW_025133337.1:0-1161 GCF_004010195.1 Chiloscyllium plagiosum
CAGAGAGTTCCAAAGTTGCACAGCCTTCTGAGAAGACACAAATCTCGTCAACTCTGTCCTGAAAGCATCAACCCAATTTTAAAGCAGTTCCCTCTGGTTCAGGAATGATCCACAAGTGAAACATCCTTTCCACATCCTCCTCCTCAAACCGTTCAGGATCTTATGCACTTCAGTCATGTCACCTCTCACTCTCCCAAACTCCAGCTGAAACAGACCCAGCCTGTCCAACCAATCCACATTTTATTTCTGTCACGCTGGGTGTGCGTGGGGTTGAAATGTTGTTTTATGTTTATGATGCAGTGAATGTGTTGCTTCACTGCGAGGGGGTCTACAAGTCAATGCCTCACTGTATTACATATATCTTACATCACTGTGGTGTTTCCACCCCTCCCTCCATTGTCTAACGAAAAACAAGGAGAGAGAGAGAGAGAGATTGAGAAAAGTTATTAGAAAAGTTGTTGTCACCTTAAAGGTCTGTTTGTAAAGATTGCATTGGAATTGAAGTAACCAGTTGGTAACATTTTGTCAGTAATATTAACTAACAATTTATCAATGACTGAGGTCAGGCTTATCAGCTGATAACTTCTTTTACCTTACATCCTTCTTATACTGAGGGGTTATATTAGCAATTTTCCTGTCCTCTGGGACCCTCCCTGAGTCCAGTGATACCTGAAAGCTCACAACTAAAGCCACCACTATCTCTTCAGTTATTGCCTTCACAACTCTGGGGAGTAGTACATCTGGTCCAGTTGTTTTATCTATTTTTAGATCTTTCAGTTTTCCAGCATCTTCTCCTTGGTGATGGCCACCGTACTCATCTCTGTCCCCTTGACTCTCTTAAAGTTTTGGGATATTGCTCGTGTCTTCCACCGTGAGGACTGATGCAAAGTACTTATTCAGTTCCTCAGCCATTTCTTTGTTAGCCGTAACTACTCTGCCAGCCTTATTTTCCAACGGCCCAATGTCCACTTTTGCCTCTTTTGAACTTTGTATATCTCGAAAAACTCTGGCAATCTTGTTTTCAATATTACTGACTAGCTTTCCCTCATGCTTAATCATCTCCCTCCTTATTTCTTTCTTCATTGTCGTCCATTGGTGTTTCTAGGCTTCCCAATCCTCTGGTTTCCTACTGCACTTTGCCGCATGATGTGATTTCTCTTT
>NW_025133338.1:0-1161 GCF_004010195.1 Chiloscyllium plagiosum
CCACAGAGTGGAATAGAGCTTGACTGGTAAGCCATCGCTTCCGGGAGTTTTATTCTTTACGAAGGACTCGAAGGCCTTGGTCAGCTCGTCCAGAGATAGCGGCTGGTCCAGCCTCTCCCGTGTTCTCTCATCTAAGACCTCCGTGATAGAGGACAGGGACGACTGGGAAGCCGTGCTGTCGTGTCATACAGGCTGGCATAGAAGGATTTACTGATCCTCATGACGTCAGCCTGAGATGACGTTATCGAGCCACCTTCGACGTCAGCCTGAGATGACGTTATCGAGCCACCTTCTTCCTTCAGGCTGCTGAGCATAGAGCTCTCTTTGTGCACCTTCTGGAAGAAGAAATGTGAGCACGTCTCATCCTGCTCCACCGAGCGGACCCTGGACCGGAAGATTATCTTGGAGGCCTCCGAGGCAAACAGCAAGGATTGCTGGCCCTTCACCTCCTTGAGGTTCTCCGTGACATCCACCCCCATCGTCTGCAGTAGGAGCAAGTTCTGCATACTTTCCTGGAGCTGGGACATTTTCCCCACCTCTCTCTCGCCTCCTGAACACCTTTGAGGATGAAGAACCTCTTGATATTCCATTTTACTGTTTCCCACCAGTCCTCTGGGGACTCAAAGAGGGGCTTCACAGTTCTCCAACCTGCGTAGTCCCTCTTGAGCACCTCAATGTTTCCCGAGGTCAACAGCTTTGTGTTCAACTTCCACGTTCCCTTACCAGCTCGCTGCTCGTCCTGTAGGTAACAGTTGGCCAGCAGGAGGCAGTGGTCAGAGAAGAACACCGGCTTGACGTCGGTGGATCTGACTGAGAGCGTTCAGGACGCAAACAGGTAATCAATCCTTGAGCGGATAGACCTGTCTGCCCGTGACCAGGTGTATCTACGCTGCGCTCCATCTGCAGGGGTGCTGAAGATGTCGTGCAGCTTGGCATCCTTTACCGTGTCCTTCAGGGCTCTGGACGTTTACTGTCCCCCCCCTGCCGGATCGTCCATCTGCATCAATGATACAGTTGAAGTCTCCGGCCAGAATGACCGGCCTGGACGTAGCCAGCAACAGTGGAAGCTGCTGAAGGACTGCCAACCATTCACTCTTACCCACTGGGGCGTACACATTAATCAGTCTTGGGGGAGCATTCCTGTACATGACGTCGGTGATG
>NW_025133339.1:0-1161 GCF_004010195.1 Chiloscyllium plagiosum
CAAGCCTCAATGGAGTCCATGTCTTGCTGCACACAGTCCAGTTCAGAAGCTGACGGGGGCGTCAAATCCTTCTGAACATTGTGGAATCCTCAGTGACCATCCCCATTTCTGATCTTATGGTGGGGAAGGTGGGGGTGGGGAGACATTGATGAAGCAGCTGAAGATGTTTGTGAAGAGGAAGCTACCCTGAGGATCTCCCACAGAGGTGACACAGGACTGAGATGATGAACATCTTCCTTTGTGCCACGTTTGACTCCAAACACTGGAGTGTTTTCTCTGATTCCCATTAAGTTCAGATTTGTTAAGCTCCTTGATGTCAACAGAAGTCAACAGAAGCCTTGATATCGGGGCCAGTCATTTTTACCTGCCCACTTGCGTCAACCTATTTTGTTCATATCAATAGGCCATGATATAGGAGCAGCAAGGGTTTTCTTCAAACAGAATGGCATTGAATGGCATTGAATGTCAGGATTTCTCTTCTCAAGAGTGTTTGGGGAGCCAAATGTCTCAAAGTAGTTCAAGTATTTGTAGATAGATATTGACCTGTCAGAGAGTTGAGGGTGATGATGAATTGGGTATGAAAGAGGATTTGAGACCAAGAGCAGATCAGTCATGATCTTAGTGAAGGGCAAGGCAGGGTTGAGGAGTGAACGACCTGCCCCTGTGTCTGCCCCTGCCCCTGTATCTCACATTCTGTTATTGGAAAGTTGGTGAATGATGTTTTCATGAATCTTCTGGTATTGAATGTTGCCGTCAGGGAGACAAGAGGATATTGTGAGCCATCGCTGGGTGAGGTATGGGGGCTGTATTCATAGTGAATATGGGTCTACAACATGACCAACAAATGGAGCACAAGTTTCAGAGAGGGGAAGTTCTGTAAAGAGAGGTGAGGGGCCTCTTTCATACCCAGCCTGGGTTTTACAATTACATTTCTCAAATCACCTCAAAGCGTGTGGGACAGTCTTTAAGGGCCGAATTGTCTCCTCTGTTTCTGTGCACCAGGTTATAGAAGTAAGTAACCTCTAAATGCTCCTGCCTAACAGGTTTAATGGGCTGAATGGAACACAGGAACATGGGATTGAGGGACAGGAGTGAGTCATTAGGTACATTGAAACTTCTCCACCAGGAACTAAGATTGTGGCTGATCAGGTTGTGGTCTTA
>NW_025133340.1:0-1161 GCF_004010195.1 Chiloscyllium plagiosum
GGGTAACCGGAAGTGGGTCATGTCTGGGTGAGGGGGTAACCGGAAGTGAGTCATGTCCGGGTGAGGGTAACCGGAAGTGGGTCATGTCCGAGTGAGGAGGGTAACCGGAAGTGGGTTATGGCTGGGTGAGGGGAGTTAGGGGTAACCGGAAGTGGGTCGTCTTGGCGAGGAAGTTCGGTAGGGATAACCGGAAGCGGATCATGTCTGCGTAGGCGTGATGGTGTCGTGCGCAGAGGGCGGTGAATTGGAACGGGGCGTGGCCAGAGGCAGGGAGGCGGGATCGCCGTTAGGGGGCGTGGTCATGGTGAGCTGGGCCGCTCGGTGGGGGTCACGTGGTCAGAGGGTGAGGGCGGGGCCTGGTTTGGTGTCACGCGGCGAGACGCGCGCGCTCGCTCCACTCCGCCCACGAGGACCAATCAGAGCGAGCGGCGGGCAGGACGGCTCCGCTCATTGGCCCTCCCTCGCTCCTTTTTCGTATTTGCGCGATTCGGGTTACCCTCCCGACCGACCGACCGAAGATTATTATTTTCGTCCGCCAGCCGAGATTTTTATAGAAAGGAAAAGCAAAGAGAACTGTTCGACCGCCATTCAGTCGGTAACTATTATAACGCGGCGGCCTGGGCGCCTCCCGGTACCTTTCGGCGTGGGGCTGGGAATCGACGACGGGCGGCTCCGGTATGTGTTTGTGTGTGGGGTGGGAGGGGGGGTGGGAGAGAAGGGGGCGCGCGGTGCCTGACGGTAAATGTAGTCGTGATGTGACGTACATGGCGGCGGCTGCTGCTACGGCGCGGTGTCCGACGGTAAATGTAGTCGTGAGGTGATCCCCCGGACGTGACGTACGGCCGACGGTAAATGTAGTCCGGGCGGGTGGGTGGCCGGCCGGAAGTGACGGCGGTTGCGAGTCCGCAAGCCGCCGTGCGCAGGCGCGGTGCCATCACATCTCTCCCTCCCCCCCATTCCAGGGAAGCAGGGCCACGTTTGATAGTGTCTGTCCTCCTCCACATCAACCCAAATCCCACACACGGCCTACAGGCTCCCGGGACACAGGTCAGACACCTCTCCGCGCCGCCGCCGCCGCCCTGATTGGTCTGGTCTGGTCTGGTCTGGTTTGTTACAGTCTGGTATTACGGTGGCTGTACCTTCCCCTCCCCCCTCCCCCCT
>NW_025133341.1:0-1161 GCF_004010195.1 Chiloscyllium plagiosum
CTTCCGCTCTACTGAATCCCCTCAGCCTCATAACACACGGGTTAACCTTTCCCTTCTCCCTATAGATGCTACCTGACCTTATCAGATTTCTCAGCATGGCCTGTGTTTATTTCAGAGGGAATGACATCTCCCTGTTCCTGTTTCTGTGAGAGGATACATTCCCCAATCTGACTCCTTGATATTCCGTTTGTTCACAGAGAAAAGAGGGACACACTTTCCTCATTCCTGAAGAAGGGCTTATGCCCGAAACGTCGATTCTCCTGTTCCTTGGATGCTGCCTGACCTGTTGCGCTTTTCCAGTGACACATTTTCAGCTCTGATCTCCAGCATCTGCAGTCCTCACTTTCTCCCAGAATTGCACATTATGTACCAAAAGTGGCCGAACCAATACCGCAACATGACCTCCCAATTAACTGAGCAATAAAGACAAAAATGCCAAACGCCTTCTTCACTATCCTATCAAAATATCAGTACACCTTCAACGATCTATGAAGCTGCACTCCAGGTCGATTTGTTTAGCAACACCCCAGGACCTTGTGAATAAATCAATGAATAAGTGAATAAGTCCTGCTCTCTTTTGCCTTTCCAAAGTGCAACACCTCACATTTATCCAAATTAATCTCCATCTGCCACTCCTCAGCCCATTGGCTCATCTAATCAAGATCCCTTTGTCCTCTGAGGGAACCATCTTCACTGTCCTTGACACTTTCAATTTTACTGTCATTTGTAAACTTACTAACCATTCATCCTATGGCCACATCCAAATCATTTATATAAATGACAAAACAACAATGGACCCAGCACCGATCTTTGGGGCACACCGCTGTTCACAGGCCTCCAGTCTGAAAAGCAACCCTCCCCCACCACCCTCTGTCTTCTACCTTCGAGCCAGTTCTCTACCCAAAGGGTAATTCTACTGCCACAACATTCAAATTCGAAATTATGACGCCAGTTTCCTGATTGGGGAATCGGGCCAGGGAATCAATAAAAAGAAATGTGCAAAGTTCGGTAAATTAGTGATTCAGTTCAGTGCATCACTAAATGAAAACAATTCAGCAGGGCACCCGTACGTGGACGAAGTGTTTTAGGGAACAATTCAATGGAAGGAACTGATGCAGGGCAACAATGATGGGAGAATTCATGCAGATGCCTTTAAATTGG
>NW_025133342.1:0-1161 GCF_004010195.1 Chiloscyllium plagiosum
TCCCTCAGTACCTCAGAAAGTGCTCCCTCAATAACTTAGATAGTTCTCACGCAATACCTCTGAAAGTGCGCCCCCAATTCTTCAGATAGTTCTCCTCAGTACCTCAGAAAGTGCTCACTCAATTTTTCAGAAACTGCTCCTTCAGTACCTCAGATAGTGCTCCCTCAGTACCAGAGAAAGGGCTCCCTCAATATCTCAGAAAGTGCTCTCTCAATACCTCCGATAATGCTCCCTCAATACCTCAGATAGTGCTTCCTGAGTATGTCAGAAAGTGATCCCTCAGTACCTCAGACATTGCTCCCTCAATGCCTCAGAAAGTGTTCCCTCAATGCCTCAGAACGTGTTCTCTCAGTACCTCAGAAAGTGCTCCCTCAATACCTCAGGAAATGCTCCCCCAATGCCTCAGAAACTGCTCCCTCAGGAACTCAGAAAGTGCTCCCTCAATGCCTCAGATATTTCTCACACAATACCTCAGAAAGTGCTCCCTCAAAACCTTAGATACTTCTCCCTCAATACTTCAGATAGTGCTCCCTAAGACTTCAGATAGTCCTCCCTCAGTACCTCAGAAAGTGCTCCCTCAGTACCTCAGAAAGTCCTCCCTCAATACATCAGAAAGTGCTCCCTCAGTACCTCAGAAAGTGCTCCCTCAATACCTCAGATAGTTCTCCCTCAGTACTTCAGAAAGTGCCCCCTCAAAATCTCAGAACGTTCTCCCTCAATACCTCAGAAGGTGCTCCCTCAATATCTCAGATAGCGCTCCCTCAGTACATCAGACAGTGCTCCCTCAATACTTCAGATAGTGCTCCCTCAATATCTCAGAAAGTGCTCCCTCAGCACCTCAGACAGTGCTCCGTCAATACCTCAGTAAGTGCTTCCTCAGTACCTCAGAACTTTCTCACTCAAGACCTCGGAAAGTGCTGCCTCAGTACCTCAGAAAGTGCTCCCTCAATGCCTATGAAAGTGCTCCTGCAATACCTCAGATGTTTCTCCCTCAATACATCAGAAAGTGCGCCCTCAATACCTCAGAAAGTGCTCCCTCAATATCTCAGATCGCGCTCGCTCAGTACCTCAGACAGTGCTCCCTCAATACTTCAGATAGTGCTCCCTCAATATCTCAGAAAGTGCTCCCTCAGTCCTCAGACAGTGCTCCGTCAATACCTC
>NW_025133343.1:0-1161 GCF_004010195.1 Chiloscyllium plagiosum
CGGACATGAATTCTGTGGGCAGCCATTCCTCAGAATTCCAGGCTTCTCCCAACATCAGCAATGATGGATGATTGCGATGGAGCTATAGTTGTTGCCAGCAGCTCACTGAAAAGATCCTGGTATGTGATTATACATGCAAATCATCTCCTTGTATCACAGCTCTGATGCTCTGAAGGAAGGTTGTGAGGTATGTCACAATTTTGGTCACATTAAGCTCCGGGTTCCTTGGTGGGCGGCACGGTGGCACAGTGGTTAGCACTGCTACCTCACAGTGGCAGAGACCCCGGTTCAATTCCTACCTCGGGCAACTATCTGTCTGGAGTTTGCACATTCTCCCCGTGTCTGCGTGGGTTTCCTCAGGTGCACTGGTTTCCTCCCACAGTCCAAAGATGTGCAGGTTCGGTGAATTGGCCATGCTAAGTTGCCTGTAGTGTTAGGTGAAGGGGTAAATGTAGGGGAATGGGTCTGGGTGTGTTACGTTTCGGCGGGTCGGTATGGACTTGTTGGGCCAAAGGGCCTGTTTCCACACTGTAAGTAATCTGATCAAAACTTTAAGGAACCACAGAGGTATTCGATGCTGAGTCATTGAGAAATTCAAGTTGGAGTTAGATAGATTTTTATTCAGTAATTGAATCAAAGTTTTAAGAGGAAATGGAAGGAGAGTTGAGAACTATTCGAACAGCCGTGATCTCTTTGAATGTCGGAGCGCGCGCGCAATGGAATAAATGTTCTAACAATCTTAGGAAGCAAGATGGCCAAATGGATTGTATTGCTAACTGAAGAGCAATTTCTGCTGGCAACTGGGAAGCCTCTCTGAGTTTATCTAAACAGGTGTAGCGTGTCTTCAAGGCTTCTGGCATTGCCATTACTATCTCTTATTGCTGCAGCAACAGTGTAGGCTATTGTTAATATACGGGGAAGAGCCAACATGCCTGGAACCTCAAGAACTTGCACAAAATGAAGACAAGTAAACCCAGAGATACAGGCCTCAGAGCGTAGTGGCAGAAATGTGAGAGCACTACACCGCAGTGTCTGGTGTTGTGTTAGTAGTGCACAGTGTGTACAGTCAGATTCAGATGGGAACGACTTGTGTGATATTTCCTTTTGTATTAAGTAATAATATTAAGAAATAATATTCTTTCACCTCTGCTGAAGAATCTT
>NW_025133344.1:0-1161 GCF_004010195.1 Chiloscyllium plagiosum
CAGTGTGTCTGAAAGAGTGTCAGAGAGAGTCACAGTGTGTCTCAGTGAGTGTCACAGTGTTTCTCAGAGAGTCAGGGAGAGTCGGAAAGTGTCACAGTCTGTCTGAAAGAGTGTCACAGCGTGTCACCGTCTGTCAGAGAGTGTAACAGAGTGCTTCAGATGTGCTGGAATGCGTCACAGTATGTCATAGATAGTGTCTGAGAGTGTCACATTGTGTCTCTGCCTGTGTCAGAGAGTGTTAAAATGTGTTTCAGATACTGTCAGAGTGTGTCACAGTCAGTCAGAGAGTGTCATAGTGTGTCTCTACCTGTGCCAGAGAGTGTCGCAGTGTGTCAGAGTGTCTCACAGTGTGTCTCAGAGAGGGACAGAAAGTGACATAGTGTGTTCCAGTGTGGCAGATAGAGTCACAGAATGTCACAGTATGACATACCGTGCCTCAGAGAGTGTCAGAGAGAGTCAGTGTGTGTCGCAATGTGTATCAGAGAGAGTAAGATTGTCACAGTGTGTCTCAGAGTGCCCGAGAGAGTCAGATAGTGTTTCAGTGTGTCACAGTCTGTCAGAGAGTGTCACAGTATGCTTCAGCCTGTGCCAGAGAGTGTCGTCTGTCACAGTCTCACACAGAGTGTTTCAGTGTGTCACAGTTGGTCAGAGAGTGTCACAGTGTGTTTCTGCCTGTGTCAGAGAGTGTCACAGTGTGTTTCAGAGAGTGTCAGAGAGTGTCACATTGTGTCACAGACTGTCAGAGAGTGTCACAGTGTGTCTCTGTCTGTGTCAGAGACCATCACAGTGTGTTGGAGAGTGTCAGAGAGTGTCACAGTGTGTCTGGGTGGTGTCACAGTGTGTCTGAGAGAGTCAGGGAAAGTCGGAAAGTGTCACAGTCTGTCTGAAAGAGTGTCACAGTGAGTCACCGTCTGTCAGAGAGTGTAACAGAGTGCTTCAGATGTGCTGGAATGTCTCACAGTATGTCATAGATAGTGTCAGAGAGTGTCACAGTGTGTCTTAGAGGGTGTCACAGTGTGTTGGAGAGTGACAGTGTCTCTGCCTGTGTCAGAGAGTGTCAAAATGTGTTTCAGATAGTGTCAGAGAGTGTCACAGTCCATCAGAGTTTGTCATAGTGTGTCTCTACCAGTGCCAGAGAGTGTCACAGTGTGTTTCAGAGAG
>NW_025133345.1:0-1161 GCF_004010195.1 Chiloscyllium plagiosum
CCCCTGTGTGTATTATTACAGGCTGGGCGAATGCCCCCCTGTGTGTATTATTACAGGCAGGGCAAATGTCCCCCTTTGTGTATTATTACAGGCTGGGCGAATGCCCCCCTGTGTGTATTATTACAGGCTGGGCAAATGTCCCCGTGTATATATTATTCAGGCTGGGCAAATGTCCCCCTGTGTGTATTATTCAGGTCGGGCGAATGCCCCCCTGTGTGTATTATTCAGTTTGGGTGAATGCCCCCCTGTGTGTATTATTCAGGCTGGGTGAATGCCCCCCTGTCTGTATTGTTCAGGCTGCTCAAATGTCCCGATATGTGTATTATTCAGGCTGGGTGAGTGTTCCCCTGTGTGTATTATTCAGGCTGGGCGATTGTCCCTCTGTCTGTATTATTCAGGCTGGGCGAATGACCCCTGTGTGTTTTATTACAGATTGAGTAAATGTCCCCCTGTGTGTATTATTACAGGCTGGGCGAATGTCCCCCTGTGTGTATTACTCCGGCTGGTTGAATGCCCCCTCTGTGTATTTTTCAGGCTGGGCGAATTTCCCCCTGTGTGTATTATTCAGGCTGTTTGAGTGTTCCCCTGTGTGTATTATTACAGGCTGGGCGAATGTCCCCCTGTGTGTATTACTCAGGCTGGTTGAATGCCCCCTGTGTGTATTTTTCAGGCTGTGCGATTGTCCCTCTGTGTGTATTATTCAGGCTGGGCCAATGTCCCCCTGTGTGTATTATTACAGGCTGGGTGAATGCCCACTTGTGTATTATTACATGCTAGGCGAATGCCCCCTGTGTGTATTATTATAGACTGGGCGAATGCCCCCTGTGTGTATTATTACAGGTTGGTCGAATGCCCCCTTTGTGTATTATTACAGGCTGGGCGAATGTCCCACTGTGTGTATTAATCAGGCTCAGCGAATGCCCCCTGTGTGTATTATTACATGCTGGGCGAATGCCCCCTTTGTGTTTTATTACAGACTGGGCGAATGCCCCCTTTGTGTATTATTACAGGCTGCTCGAATGTCCCTCTGTGTGTATTATTCAGGCTGCTCGAATGTCCCGATGTGTGTATTATTCAGGCTGGGCGGAATGTCCCCCAATGTGTATTATTCAGGCTGTGAAAATGTCTCCCTGTGTGTATTATTACAGGCTGGGCGAATGT
>NW_025133346.1:0-1161 GCF_004010195.1 Chiloscyllium plagiosum
TCATCCACTCAAAACTTCTGACTGAAGATTGCACCGAAAGCTTTAGCCTTATATTTTGCATTGATGTGCTGGGCTCTTCCATCATTGAGGTTGGGGATATTTGTGGAGACTCCTACTCCGGTGAGTTGTTTAATCGTCCGCCACCATTAACGATCGGATTAGCAGGACTGCAGAGCTTAATTCTGATGCATTGTTTCTGTAATCGCTAAGCTCTGTCTGTCCCTTGCTGTTTATGCTATCTGGCACGCAAGTATTTCTGTTTGGATGTATTTCTGAGTATGACTATGTCAGGCTGTTGCTTAACTAGTCTGGAAGGCAATAGTTCCAATGTTGGCACTAGACCTCAGACGTTAGTAAGGAAGACTTTGCAGGTTCTACAGTGATGTTTCTAATGATGACTTTTGCGGTGCCCATTTCGATGCCAGGTGGTCCATTCGGTTTCATTTATTTGAAACTTTGTAGCAATTAGTACAACTGAATGACTCATTATACCGTTTCAGGGGGCGATTGAGAGTCAATGACATTGCTTTGGGTCTGGAGTTGCATGTCAGCCAGACCAGGTGAGGACGGAAGATTCCTTAATTGTAGGATATTGGTGAAAGAGATGGATTTTTCTGGCAATCGGCAATGATTTCATTCCCATCAGTCGATCCTTATTTGCAAGGATATTTTTACATTATTGAATTGAATTTCCACCGTCTGCAGTGGTGGGAATCAACTTGGATCCACAGAACAGGAGCTGATTTTTCTGGATTGATAATCTATTGGTAATACCATGAGACCAATTTGGAACCACATGTTGTACTCAGCTGCCATTTCTTGTGTTGCCCTGTTTTTCTTTCATTGCTTATGTTATTCTGCAATCTCATCCTTCATTACATTCTGATTGAAATACACAGTTATGAACGCCTTTTCGACTGCTCGAATTTCATTCAGTCTGTTTTGCTTGAACAGACATTCCAAGGCAGCTGTACACCAGAGAAGAGCAGGAAAAGATAATGGGTGATTGTGCACTGTACCTGTCACCGGACCGGCATGTCTGTCCAAGAAGTTTTTATTGTGGGTCAGAGAAGCTCAATTATTATTGCATGGACGGAGGCCATTCAGCCCATCGTAGAGTCACAATCTCTCCAACTGCACAATTGGAGATAAAGAGAGTGT
>NW_025133347.1:0-233 GCF_004010195.1 Chiloscyllium plagiosum
TTCTGCCTGAAACGTGATTTCTGCTGCTCCTCAAATGCGGCCTGGCATTCTGTGCTATTCCAGCACCACATTCTTGTCTCTGATCTCCAAATATTTGTAATGGACTTGAACATTAGCCTCGGCAGTTGAACAAAACTGTTAGAAACAAAATTCACTTTAAATCAGCCAGAGACAAAGACATGGAAACAAGGACAATTTATTACAAACTTGCAAGTCCGGGCACCCCGCTAGCC
>NW_025133347.1:295-1161 GCF_004010195.1 Chiloscyllium plagiosum
TCTTTCCTTATCTATGTACCTGCTTGTCCGTGTCCTTGGATGTCTGACTCTAAGTTTTATTGTGAAAAAGTACTTACTTCTTCTTTTGTGGTCAGCTGAAACACTCCATAGTTATTTTCTAGCTTACAACTATTTTCTTTAAAACTACTTCTTTAAAAGCCCCCCTATATTCATTAAAGTCTTCGCCTTAAGTATACTATATGCTACAAGAATTTCATGACCGTGTGTATAATGTCTCACCCCTCCCCCATCTACAGAAATTACACTCCACTAGCACTTACAACAATCACATTCCTATATCGCCTGCAGAAAACTACATTTCCTATTTCCCACAAAACCAAATTAAAAACTTTTTTTTTGCAATATTTGGACTGAAAATTGTTTGTGATTATGCAACACATCAAAACATATGAACATCTGTTCCATTAGAACCCTTGGCCATTCATAATAAAGAAAAAACACAGCTTTGATCAACCAGTATCGTGTGTAATTACTGAACTGAAAAACAGAGGACAATTACTGCATTTATTGGAGGGAATGATAACGGATCCTTCCTGTGGCAGTGGGGATTGATCTCAGGAACAATCAGATAGTTACTCTGATTATTCCACTGAACAGTAATTAGCTGGTCACGGGGACCTTTTTGTGATCTCATGTTTTGTGTGAGCATTGATTTCAAAAAACATTGAGATATTTTACAAGATTTGGGAACACATTGATAATCAAGTATTAAACATATTAATTGAAGTCAACAATTTTTTAAAAAGTTAGAATTGTATAGAGAAACGCAATTAAACGATTGTAGAATCCCTGTTAGCACATTGTGGTGACACGCAATTTGGTCGAAACAAATGACCCTCCAAAGA
>NW_025133348.1:0-1161 GCF_004010195.1 Chiloscyllium plagiosum
GGAAAGCATGAGTATGATTCAATCTCGAGGGCCAAATCAGATATATTCACATTTCCTACGAGAAGTGAGGAATGAGATTGCTGCACCTCTGGCAATGATCTTTGAATCCAACCTCTCCATGGTAGTTCTTCATATTTGGAGGGAGGCATATATTGTACTTCTCTTCAGGGAAGTAAATAGGGAAAAAACCTGGAAATTATTGTCTAGGTAGGTTTACGTCTGTGGTCAGCAAGGTACTGAAAGATGTTCGCAGATATATGATATTGGATTGTTTGGATAAATATTTTTGATTAAGGATTGTTGTTTTTTTATAATTGGGTTGGATAAAGAAGTGGAAAGTAACCAGAGACGTTTACCCAGGAAAACGGCTGTCAGGAGAGGTCATTTGTTTATGGTCACTGGAGAAAGTAAAGGGAAGATATCAAAGGTTGGTTATTTCCGCAAAGAGATTTTGATGCGTGGACTGCACTGCTAGCTTTGGTCGTAAAGTTAGAGACATTAAGAAGATTTAGGCGGCTGCCGGTCAAGCACATGCACGGCAGCAATTTTAGAGGTGTGTATTTAGGTTGATCTTAGATTAAGATAAATGTTTGGCACAACATTGGGGTCCGAAGGGCCTGCACTGTGCTGCACTGTTCAATGTTCTATGTTTGACACTGAGTAGATTTGACACCATCCAGGACATTCACTGCATTTGTCTGGCATCAAATCCACAAATATTAATTCCCTCCAATATCATCAGAAAGTGATAGCAGTGTATACAATCCACGAGCTACAGCTGTGATGTTGACCGATGGACTGTAGACAGAACCTTCCAAACCGAAGACCACTTCTGCTAAGGACCGTAGTAGGTACAGTTAACACCACTCCCTGCAACATCCCCTCAAATCACTCACCATTCCTGCTCAGAAATTTATTGTCATTCCATCACCGACTTTGGGTCAAAAGCCTTGAACTCCCTCTCGACAGAACAGTACCGATCAAAATTTCTGCAAATGTTCTGGAAGGCAGCTCATCACACCTTCTCCAAGCCAAGTTTGAATGAACGCTGACACAGAATGCCACAACTACATTTTAATCCGTTTTGGAATTAAATCTCGGTGTTTGTGGCACTTCGTCCTGCTACAAACACCCACTCATTTCGATATCACTCCCAGTATC
>NW_025133349.1:0-1161 GCF_004010195.1 Chiloscyllium plagiosum
ATATTTACGCATTGCATAAATTTGTCAAGAGGAGCGGAGAAATCCTTTTTTTTGAGAAGGTGGTTAAACTGATGCACTGGCTCAAGACTACGCAGGTTCTGTTGATCCACACAAAACTGTAGGTAGAACTCGTGAGGTATTAGCATCATTGCGGAGGCGGAATCTGAGGCGTATACGGAGATGAAGGAAACCATTTAAAGTTCACATGGGCCTGTGTCAGAAGCCAACAGACAATGTTTCAGAAATCTAAGGAGGCACCCATGCCAAACATACATTGGGTTTGAGAGGCTCAAGCGAAGTGATTTTGACAGGTTGACAAGCGCATTAAAAATAAAGCACACTTATAACGTTCTTACAGAGAATATTAATTTGAAAGAGTTCAAAAATACACTTCATGAAGTAATAAGAACTCATGTGAGAGGATACAGAGTGAAAATGACAAGATTAGCAGCTGAAAGAGCTGATGATTAGCAGCTAGCTCATAAATCAAATTTTCGCTTCAAACATCACTTTCAATCTGTAAGGGATATAAATTGGAGAAAAGATAAATCCTCACGTTGAAAGGGAAAGAACGATATTGGTGAAAAACATAGGACATCTTACCAAAAGGAGAAAAGGATGTCTTTGAAACAGTTGTAGATGTTACTAAGCTCGGGTGTTTTCACTACAATAAACTAGGTCACGTATAATCACAATGTTGGCGTGTTAAGAAAATAACTGAGACGCCTGATGTAGGAAAACAAGATATGTCAGTGAATTTGGTGGGACGAAACACAGTGGCGGCTAAAATGCTACACGGAGATTAGTTAAAGAGCGACTGCCAAATCTGCTTAAACCTCACGCAAAGATGACATTTGCTTGCATAGGCCAGCAACGTAAATACTTTACAATACCTAGAGACACAAGATCCTATGATGTTTATTCTTTGATGTTGAAAAATGAGTAGATAGGTACCTCTGACGGACTATTGTCAAGAAAAGGTAATCGTAATGGGAATTTATGGTGAGAGAAAAAATCTTGAAATTATGTCGAGTGATTTCAGAGTCTCCAGCAAAGAGTGGAGATGTCATGGTAGGAGTACTGGGAAAACTCTCAGTTCCACGAATAAAATTTGTCCTTACTGATATCGGGGTTTCACAGATAGGAGTGCTACCGAATGTG
>NW_025133350.1:0-1161 GCF_004010195.1 Chiloscyllium plagiosum
CTGACCCGCTGACAGTTCAGCACCCACTCGGTAGTGACCCTCTGGCAGAGGAGCACTCCCTCAGTACTGACATTCTGGCAGTGAAGCACTCTCTCAGTACTGACCCTCTGACAGTGCAGTACCCCCTCCGTACAGACCCTCTGACAGTGCAGCATTCCGTCAGTACTGACCCTCTGACAGTGCAGCTCTCCCTCAGTACTGACACTCTGACAATGCTGCGATCCCTCCACACTGATCCCCTGACAATGCTGCACTCCCTCCATACTGATCCTCTGATAGTGATGCACTCCCTCAGTACTGACTCTCTGACAGTGTGAAAGTGGTCCTTTACTGACCCTCCGACAGTATGGCCCAATCTCCAGACAAAACCTCTGACAGTACAACACTCCATCATAACTGACACTCTGACAGTACAGCACTGCCTCAGTTCTGACTCAGTGACAGTGTAGCACTCCCTCAGTACTGACCCATTGACAGTGTATCACTCCCTCAGTCCTGACCCTCTGCCTCGGTCCTAGACCTCAGACTGTCCAGCAGTGCCTCAGTACTGTCTATCTGACAGTGTAGCACTCTCTCTGCAGTAATCCTCTGACAGTGCAGCACTCCCTCTGTATTGGTCCTCTGACAGTGCAGCACACCCTCAGTACTGACAATCTGATAGTGCAGTGCTCTCTCAGTGCAGTTCCTCTGATAGTGAGGGTTGCCGTCTGGACTGAAAATCTGACAGTGTGGTACTCACTCAGTACTGACTCTAACTGTGCAGCACTCCCTCAGTACTGACCATCTGACTGTGCAGCACTCCCTCAGTACTGACCCGCTGACAGTTCAGCAATCACTCGGTACTGACCCTCTGACAGTGCAGCACCCTCTCCGTACAGACCCTCTGACAATGCTGCGATCCCTCAGTACTGACCCTCTGACAGTGCAGCTCTCCCTCAGCACTGCTCCTTTGACACCGCAGCACACCCTCAGAAATGACGCTCTAACACAACAGCATTGCCTCAGTACTGATACTCTGACTCTGCAGCACTCTCTTTGTACTGACAGTTTGACACTGCAGCATTCTTTCAGTGCTGAAACTCATACAGTGTGGCATTCCCTCAGTACTGGCCCTCCGACAATGTGGCTCTCTCTCAATACAGATGCTCTTATAGTGTAGCA
>NW_025133351.1:0-1161 GCF_004010195.1 Chiloscyllium plagiosum
AGTACCTCAGAAAGTGCTCCCTCAATACCTCAGAGAGTGCTCCCTCAGTACATCAAGAGAGTGCTTCCTCAATACCTCAGAACTTGTTCCCTCAGTACCTCAGATAGTTCTCCCTCAATACCTCAGAAAGTGCTCCCTCAGTACCTCAGAGAGTGCTTCCTCAATACCTCAGAATCTGTTCCCTCAGTACCTCAGAAAGTGCTCTCTCAAGACCTCAGAAAGTGCTCCGTCCGTACCTTAGAAAGTGCTCCCTCAATACCTCAGAAAGTGCTCCCTCAGTACCTCAGATAGTGCTCCCTCAATACCTCAGAAAGTGCTCCCTCAATACCTCAGAAAGTGCTCCCTCCGTACCTTAGAAAGTGCTTCCTCAATACCTCAGAAAGTGCTCCCTCAGGACCTCAGAGAGTGCTCCCTCAATACCTCAGAAAGTGCTCCATCAATACCTCAGATAGTTCTCCCTCAGTACCTCTGATAGTGCTTCCTCAGTACGTCAGATAGTGCTCCCTCAATACCTCAGAAAGTGACCTCAGATAGTTCTCCCTCAAAACCTCTGAAAGTGCTCGCTCAATAACTCAGATAGTTCTATCTTAATACCTCAGATAGTGCTCCTCAATACCTCAGATAGTTCTGCCTCAATACCTCAGATAATTCTCCCTCAGTACCTCCGATAATTCTCCCTCAATACCTCTGAAAGTGCTCCCTCAATACCTCAAATAATTCTCCCTCAATGCCTCAGATAGTGCTCCCACAATACCTCAGATAGTTCTCCCTCAATACCTCAGATAGTGCTCTCGCAGTACCTCAGAAAGTGCTCCCTCAATACCTCAGAAACTGCTCCCTCAGAACCTCAGATATTGCTCCCTCAATGCCTCAGATATTGCTCCCTTAATACCTCAGAAAGTGCTCCCGCAGTACCTCAGATAGTTCTCCCTCAGTACCTCACATTGTTCTCACTCAGTACCTCAGAAAGTGCTCTCTAAATACCTCAGAAAGTGCTCCCTCAGTACCTCAGATATTGCTACCACAATGCCTCAGTTAGTGCTCCCTTAATACCTCAGAAAGTGCTCCCTCAGTACCTCAGATAGTCCTCCCTCAGTACCACAGATATTTCTCACTCTGTACCTCAGTGAGTGCTTCCTCAATACCACAGAACTTGTTCCC
>NW_025133352.1:0-1161 GCF_004010195.1 Chiloscyllium plagiosum
AAATGAGGAGTGAGAATATTAAATATAAGAAAACAACTAATATAAAGAAAGACTGTAGCTGTTTCTTTATTCAAATAAACGCAAAACAGAGATAGAAGTGGACAATGGTCCACTGGGAAATGACACTTGACAGATAGTAGTGGGGAACAAGGAAATGGTTGAGGAACTGAAAAAAAATATATTGTGCCGGCCTTCACAGTGGAAAACATGAGTTATACCCAAACATACAAGAGAATGGGGGAACAGATGTGAGTCTAGTGGCCATCACTGAGAAAGTGCAAGAAACACTGAATGGCCTGAGGTTGGACAAATCATCTGGATCAGATGGAGTGACCTGCAGAGTTGTAAGGTAGACAACTGAAGAAACAGTGGATACGTTAGTGGAGAACTTTCAGGAGTCGCTAGAATCAGGAAGGATGCTACAGGACCGAAAAATCACAAACGTGACACCCGATTCTAAAAAGAAACAGCACAAAAGCTGGCAAATTACAGACCAATCAGCCAAATCTTCGTTGTGGATAAGGCCCCGGAATCCATTGCGTTGGAAGAAATTTCAGAAAACTTGGAAGTGTATGTTTAAATAAGGCAAAGTCAGCATGGTTTCAACAAGGGGAGGCCATACTTGACAAATCTGCAAGAATTGCTCTTTGAGGAAGTACCGAGGAAGGTAGACCAAGGAGAGTCATTGGATGTTATGTGTCTGGACGTCATGATGGCCTTTGATATTTGCTGCACAGGAGGCTACTGAATAAGATAAGAGCCCATGGTGTGGGAGGCAAGGTGCACTTTGCAGGACAGAAAGCAGTGATTGGGAACAAAAGGATCCTTCTTAGGATGGCAGCTGGTGACAAGTGGCCTTCCTCAAGGCTGTATTGTGACCACAACTTTTCATTTTCCCCATGAGCGATCGAGATAAAGTACCTGAGGGCAATGTGTGTCAATTTGCAAACAATGCAAAGGTAGAAGGACAGGTCGTATTGAGGAGGCGGGGATACTGCAGAAGGATATGGACATGTAGGGAGCATCGAAAAATATAATGGCAGATGGAGCAAATTGTGGGAAAGTGTGAGATGATGCACTTTGGTAGGAAGAATAAAGATGTGGATTATTGTCTAAATGGGGCGAAACTTCACCTGTCTGGTGTGCAAAGATACTTGAGAG
>NW_025133353.1:0-1161 GCF_004010195.1 Chiloscyllium plagiosum
CCGTTCTAACTTATCTTGGCAAATTTGAGAATCATCTTCAAATTGCAGACCCGTTTTAGCAATTTTAAGAATCATTGTTCTCACTTTTACTTTAATTAATCAGAACTGACGCAAATTAAATAAATCATCGCACCGACGTTTGATTTAAATATCTAGGTCAGTAAGCTGCAATTGCTTAAATCTACGGGACTTTCTCGTAGTCCAAATCTATTCAAATCTGTCCAAATCTCAGACTGGAGCTATCTAAACCTGTTCAAACCACGAATCCGAAACCCAAAATTTTCCTGGCGACGAACCCCGAACTGTTCACATCCCGGACGAGCCCCCAAACACGTATGACATAGGATAAACCCCTCTCCTAATTTAAACCAGCAAAACAGAAAAGATTCACCCCGTACTGTAATCTGTTAAAATCCGAGAGGCAAAGACCTATCCACACTCAATATTTAAGCTAAAAAAAGCTGTTGTTTAAATGTGAAAGAGAATATTAAATAACAAGTATGAGCAACTCCTTTCTCTGAAACCTATCTTTTCTCCATCCCCCCCCGCCCCCCCCCCCCCCCCCCCCCCCCCCCCCCACGTCACAATACTGGTCCAATAAAACCCCGATGAATAATATTTAAAAAATCATGTTTCAAGCTTTGCCGAGTGTCATTTGTAGAATTTCATCTGTAGAATTTCTCTCCAGGTCAGTTTAGATTTTTTTGTGCGTAAACTCCTTCTCTAGACAGCCACCTGTCAGAGTGTTCTGACGAGCAGCCGACATCTGTTCGTCTTTTGGCAGTTGCCTTTACCGTTCCAGCGAACTGTTCAAAGCGTCAGATGCCCCCAAACTTCGGATCGTTTCATTGCTTTTAACATTATCAAAATAATAAAATCAGTTTTCGTACCTTGGGGTCGAATTTGAAATTTGTTGTTGCCTCATAGTAATCGAGCTGTGGCTAGCTTTTCGACCAAATGTTACATTTGTTACCTTTTTGAGGACTTTTTGTGTTGTGTCAGGAAGTTCTGCTAGCTTTTTAACTCTCTTAAATGCACAGTATGCTTCTACACCTTCGTAACACTATCGCCTTCTGATTAGGAGAAAGGAGTTCGATTAAAGTAAAATGTTCAAAGGGC
Source organism: Chiloscyllium plagiosum (assembly GCF_004010195.1). Classification (NCBI taxonomy): domain Eukaryota; kingdom Metazoa; phylum Chordata; class Chondrichthyes; order Orectolobiformes; family Hemiscylliidae; genus Chiloscyllium; species Chiloscyllium plagiosum. The sequence continues at coordinate 1,120 of NW_025133353.1, forward strand.
AACAAGAGTCGATTGCAGCCGTTACCAAATTGAAAAATATCG
>NW_025133354.1:0-1161 GCF_004010195.1 Chiloscyllium plagiosum
ACCATTCTTGGCAATTCCTGCTTTACAGTTAACATCGGTCAATGACTACACTGAAGCACAGCTTCCTCAGGTACTGTCAAGTTGAGAAAAGGCATCCTGCAAAACAACCACATGCTGTAGTGCTTACCTTCCAGCACATACCCACTTCTCCCAGTACTCCTACTACCAGGAAATGACAAAGTTGAGCTGCAACTAAAAATTAGTTCTCCCACAGAGACAGTAGAAAACAAAAAATCCCCATCTTTCAACTAACCTGAGTTGGCTTGGCCAGCATTTATTATCCATCCCTAATTGCCCAGAGAGCAGTTAAGAGTCAACCACATTACAATGGGTCTGGAGTCAAATGTAGGCCAGACCAAGTGAGGAATGGCAATTTCCCTCTCTAAAGGGCATTAGTGACCAAAATGGATTTCTGATGATTGACAATTATTCATGGTCATCACGAGACTCTCAATTCCAGATTTCTATTGAACTCACTTCCACTGTTTGGTCCAGTGGAATTCCAAACCGGATCTGGATTATTACTCTCAATTTGGGATTAACAGTCCAGCAATAAGGCCAGCAGGCTGTTGCCTCCCCTAAAGTCTTACCTTAATGGAGCGAATCAAAATAAGCATCTGATTAAATTGTCACCCAGTTCAAATGGAGGTCATAGAATCACAGACTCATAGAGATGTACAACATGGAAAAAGACCCTTCGGTCCAACTTGTCTATGCTGACCAGATAGCCCAACCTAATCTAGTCCAATCCACCAGCATCTGGCCCATATCCCTCCAAACCCTTCCCATTCACATATCCATCCAGATACCTTCTAAATGTTGCGATTGTACCAGCCTCCACCACTTCCTCTGGCAGCTCATTCCATACACATACCACCCTCTGCATGAAAACGTTGTCCCTTAGGTTTCTTTTATATGTTTCCCCTCTCACCCTAAACCTATGCCCTCTCGTTCTGGACTCCCCCACCCCACGGAAGAGACTTTGCCTATTTATCCTATCCATGCCCCTCATGATTTTATAGGTCAATACCAACACGGCTGTTTTAGTGCTCGCAGAAGCAGTCTTAAACAAAATTTGGTCTGGAGTCCAACCCTTAGGTATGCACAAGACCCTAGCTCGCCTGAGAGCCTATACCTGGGAGCTTTTACAGCTTAAGGGTA
>NW_025133355.1:0-1161 GCF_004010195.1 Chiloscyllium plagiosum
CCATACACTGACATCGTCTGCACAGCTCACCATTATGGCCCAACAGTCCGGTTTACTGAGCCATACACTGACATAGTCTGTACAGCTCACCATGCTGGGCTGATAGGACAGTTTGCTGAGCCATACACGGACATAGTCAGCACAGCTCACCATGCTGGCCTGAAATTCCGGTTTACTGAGCCATACACAGACATAGTCCACACGATTCCCCACGCTGGCACGATAGTCCGGTTTACTGAGCCATACACTGACATATTCTGCACAGCTCTCCATGCTGGGCTGATAGTCCTGTTTACTGAGCCATACACTGACATAGTCTGCACAGCTCGCCATGCTGGGCAGATAGTCCGGTTTACTGAGCCATACACTGACATAGTCTGCACAGCTCTCCATGCTGGGCAGATAGCCCGGTTTACTGAGCCATACACTGAGATAGTCCGCACACCTTTCCATGCTGACCCGATAGTCCATGTACTGAGCCATACACTGATACAGTCTGCACAGCTCTCCATGCTGTGTCCCATAGTCCGGTTTCCTGAGCCATATACTGACATAGTCTGCAGAGCTCACCATGTTGCGCCGTTAGTCCGGTTTGCTGAGACATACACTGACATAATCCGCACAGCTCCCCCTGCTGGGCTGAAAATCCTGTTTACTGAGCCATACATTGTCATAATCTGCACAGCTCTCCATGCTGGCCCGATAGTCCTGTTTACTGAGCCATACACTGACATCGTCTGCACAGCTCTCCATGCTGGGCTGATATTCCTGTTTACTGAGCCATACACTGACATAGTCTGCACCGCTTTCCATGCTGGGCAGATAGTCCGGTTTACTGAGCCATACACTGACATAGTCTGCACCGCTCTCCATGCTGGGCAGATAGTCCGGTTTATTGAGCCATACACTGACATAGTCTACACAGCTTTATATTCTGGCCCGTTAGTCCGGTTTACTGAGCCATACACTGACATAATCAGCACAGATCCCCATGTTGGCCCGATTGTCTCGTCTATGAGACATACACTGACATTGTCTGCACAGCTCTCTATGCCGGGCTGACAGGACAGTTTGCTGAGCCATGCACTGACATAGTCTGCACAGCTCACCATGCTGGCCTGAAATTCTGGTTTACTGAGCCATACACTGACATAGTCCACA
>NW_025133356.1:0-1161 GCF_004010195.1 Chiloscyllium plagiosum
CAGTAGTAGACTCGCCAAATTTAAAGGGATTTATATAGTCATTGGCTGGATACATCGGTGATAATGGAATAGTGTAGGTTATATGGGCTTCAGATTGGTTTCACAGGTCGATGCAACATCGAGTGCCGAAGGGCCTGTACAATGCTGTAACGCTCTTTGTTCTAATTGGATACCTAACAAATAAGTTAATAAGTGATGTGTTGGTGTTGGCTGGATGCAATGAAAAAGAAGCTGAACTGTTATTGAGAAATTCCGATAACTGCTCGAACTTTATTTATTTGCAATCTCTTCTAAAAGCGAGGCAATACAAAATATATTGTCAAGTTTTCCGTTCTACAGATATTGTCCCTATGCATGTGGAATTGTGGATAGTTTGCACAAGTTATTCCAATTCCCTCTGAGGATAACAGGCATGCACAGCTGGGAAATTCATATTTTGTAGTCTGAACTGTTCAAAAGTTAAATGCTTTAGTTGAAACATTTGTTGGCATTAATATAAGTGGAACTTCACATCAAAGGGAGGACCCACTTCATTTAACTTATCTTGCACTTTCCACAACCTCTGCTAAATGCCTATGGCATTGCATTCCTGATATTAATTTACATTCCCCCTCAAAAGCAAGGTGGTTCTTCCCTGACCTTAATAAATTCTCCTTCACCAAGGTATATGGATGCTAGAAACATTGTAACTTTCCAGAGCTTAATTTTGTCAGGCCCAGGATTGAGGGAAAAGGGGGAATTGAGTCTGGGGTAGGTTGCTGGGGGCTATGTGAGACAGATATTGGCAATCTTGAATAGGTATGCTGAAGTAAGTCTATATATTTAATAGTCTAACTTTTTAAGTGCAATTATTTACTTAATTTCATCAGAACCTTTCTAAATCTCCGAATTAAAAGTGAGACTTTTGGAGGGTTCCAGGCAAAGGAAAATTGGGGTTTACATAATTGAGAATGTCCATACAGCTGGAAAAGCACAAGGTTCTACTGAAACATGCAGTAAGTTACTACAACTTAAGCCAAAATCTAGTTTTCATACTGAAAGTTGCAGTTATTTATTCTCAGCTGCAGTGATGACTGTGGTACAGTTTGCCACAAGATGCCCTCTGTTGGTTAGCCTTTGGGCAGACAATATTTGGGGAGGGCTTGGGGAGGGCACGTGTAA
>NW_025133357.1:0-1161 GCF_004010195.1 Chiloscyllium plagiosum
AATATTCCCTGTATTGACTGGGCCACCTCGAGTCTAAAAAGACCTGGACGGAGGGCAATTTTTCAAATGTGTCCAAGGAAGGTTCCGAAATCAATATGCAGAGGGCCCTACTCTACTCAGGCAGGTGAAACACTGGACCTCCCCTCAGAAAACGAGGTCGGGCAAGTGACTATTTTAATTCGGAGAGCACTGTTGGTCCAGTGCCCACAACTGTCTTCATTTTAACATAGTTATGGAAAAAGATCAACGAGGTCGGGCAAGTGACTAAGTGTAATTCGGAGAGCACTGTTGGTCCAGTGCCCACACTGTCTTCATTTTAACATAGTTATGGAAAAAGATCAGCAGGTCCACAGATTGAAGAGGAAAACTGGAACAGGGCCAGGTTTGGGGCCATTCTGCAGGATCTGGCCAGCGTCAATGTCGTGAATTTAAAATTGCACAACGCCCAGTTATAATCCAACTCGCTTTGGACGCGCTGGTCATCACTGTAACAGATGAAAGGCTTAAACTAAATTTGTTTGATATTCTATTCCATGACACTGCCATCCTGTTGCTATAAATTCTGTACCTTAGGATTGTGCTCCACAACCACCTGATGAAGAAGCAGTGCTCTGACAGCTCGGGCTTTCAAATAAACCGGTTGGACTGGAACTGAGTGTTGGGTGATTTTTAACTTTGTCCACCCCCAGTCCGACACCAGCACCTCCATATTATGATTCCAATCGATTGGGGAGTCTGTTTGAAGGAAAAGGAACAATTGGCAAATGGGAGGCTTTTCAAAGTGTGATCTCAAGAATCCAGGACAGTATGCCCCATTGGGATAAAGGGAAAAGCTGGCAAGGTTAGGGATCCTTGGCTGATGAGGGATAATAAGGCTCTGGTCTTGAAATGAAGACTGCATGCATTGGGTTTAAGATTTCCGTATCTACATATTCTTAAAGACATGATCAATCTGTGGAGACCCTACGATCCTCTCAGTCCCTGTAATACTCCCAATCTGCAGAAGTCATTCCAATGCCTGTGACTCTTTCAATACATTTCTACAAGACCCACTATCTATGTGATATCTTATCATTGCCAGCACCCACCCTGTCAATGTAAGCTCCTCCAGTGTCTCCATCCATCTATTCATTTCCATAATATTCTCCAGCTCTTACATGT
>NW_025133358.1:0-1161 GCF_004010195.1 Chiloscyllium plagiosum
TACAGGTGAGACAACTGTACTACCGAGGACAACCGCATCAATGGAGGGGTTGTCCTCGGTGGTACCTTTAGATCATTGAGGCCCCACTTGACGAAAACAATAGCTGAAGGTCCAGAATCTCATTTTCCATTGTTTCGCCCATAGCCACAGATGTCTTCACGTCACAAATTTACATCTAAATATTTTCTCATGTTATGAGCGTTTCTGTCTCTGTGACTCTTCCAGACAGTGAGTTTCGGAACCACCCACTGACGGATAATGCTTTTCCGGACATCTACGCAAACCTTTCTTAATTTTCCTTTTAATCTCTGGTTCCCAGTAGGCTCTCCTATCTGTACCCTTCATTATGTTGCCCATGTATTTTCTCAATCTCCTCTGCTCTGCGACAATCAACACCAGTCTGTCCAATATCTCTTCATAACTGACACCCTTCAGATAAGCCTGTATCCTAGTAAATCTCTCCTGCACCATTCCACATTACATCCTTGCTGCAACAACACTCACGCGAGCATTTTCTTTTAAAAATTATGTAATGGAATAAGGGCGTCGCTGGTGAAGTAAATCTCTCCTGCACCATTCCACATTACATCCTTGCTGTAATGTGATTATCAGAACTGCAAACAACACTCACGCGAGCATTTTCTTTTTAAAATTATGTAATGGAATAAGGGCGTCGCTGGTGAAGCAGCATTTATTGCCCATCGTTAATGCCTCAGAGGGCAGTTGAGAGTCAACCACATTGCTGTTGGTCTGGTTTCACATGGAAGGCAGAACAGGTAATGATAGCAGTTGCCTTCACGAAATGAAGTTTGCGTTATGCATGTTTTTTAATCAACAATTGACAATAGATTATAAGTAACCATCAGATTCTAAATTCCGCATATTCATTGAATTCAAATTCAATCAACTGGCGTGGTGGGATTCAAATCCGCTTCCCTGGGTAGCTGTATTAGCACTGCATTGACGACACCACTTGGCCATTGCAGCAAACCAAAAATGCCAGTCCTGTCCAATAAAATCTCTCTACCACAATACTTCCCAGTTTCATTTTTCCTGAGCTTGTTTTATATATATATATATATATATATATATATATATATATATATATATGAGGATTGATCACTCAACCGCAGTATACAAATGCTTCGAACAATTTGAATG
>NW_025133359.1:0-1161 GCF_004010195.1 Chiloscyllium plagiosum
ACCCCGTCCCCAGTGAGAGTCAGTGTGTGTGTGCGACCCCATACCCCAGTGAGAGTCAGTGTGCGTGTGGGATCCTGTACCCCAGTGAGTGTTGTGTGTGTGTGTGGGACCCCGTACCCCATTGAGTGTTCTGTGTGTGTGTGGGACCCTGTACCCCAGTGAGTGTTCTGTGTGTGTGTGGGACCCTGTACCCCAGTGAGAGTCAGTATGTGTCGGGTTCCCTGTACCCCAGTGAGTGTTCTGTGTGTGTGTGGGACCCCATACCCCAGTGAGAGTCAGTGTGCGTGTGGGAACCTGTACCCCAGTGAGAGTCAGTATGTGTGTGTGTGGGACCTGTACCCCAGTGAGGGTCAGTGTGTGTGTGGGACCCCGTACCCCAGTGAGAGTCAGTGTGTGTGTGGGACCCCGTACCCCAGTGAGAGTCAGTGTGTGTGTGGGACCCCATATCCCAGTGAGTGTTATGTGTGTGTGTGGGACCCCGTACCCCAGTGAGTGTTCTGTGTGTGTGTGGGACCCTGTACCCCAGTGAGTGTTCTGTGTGTGCGTGGGACCCTGTACCCCAGTGAGTGTTCTGTGTGTGTGTGGGACCCTGTACCCCAGTGAGTGTTCTGTGTGTGTGTGGGACCTGTACCCCAGTGAGTGTTCTGTGTGTGTGTGGGACCCTGTACCCCAGTGAGAGTCAGTGTGCGTGAGGGACCCCGTACCCCAGGGAGAGTCAGTGTGTGTGTGTGTGTGAGAGGGACCCCGTACCCCAGTGAGAGTCAGTGTGTGTGGTGGGACCCCGTACCCCAGTGAGAGTCAGTGTGCGTGTCTGACCCTGTACCCTAGTGAGAGTCAGTGTGTGTGTGGGACCCATACCCCAGTGAGAGTCAGTGTGTGCCTGGGACTGTACCCCGTACTCCAGTGAGAGTCAGTGTGTGTGTGTGTGTGACTGTACCCCAGTGACAGTGTGTGTGTGGTACCCCGTACCCCAGTAACAGTCTGTGTGTGTGTGTGTGTGTGTGGGACTGTACCCCAGTGAGAGTCAATGTGTGGGTGGGACCCTGTACCCCAGTGAGAGTCAGTGTGTGTGTGTGGGACCTGTACCCCAGTGAGAGGCAGTCTGTGTGTGGGACCCCGTACTCCACTGAGAGTCAGTGTGTGTGTGGGACCCCGTACCCC
>NW_025133360.1:0-1161 GCF_004010195.1 Chiloscyllium plagiosum
TGTTGACATCACAACTTTTCACTTTAAACATCAACAGTTCAGATGGAGAAACTACTATCGCACTGGCTAATGAAACTACTATCACACACCTATGATAATAATAGGTAGAGATACAGGTAACATTGAGGAGGTGGGAAAACTGCAGAAGCATTTGGACAGGGGAAGATATGGGCAGCTGCACTGTGAGGAAGAATAGAGGCAACAATTATTTTCACAACTGGGAAAAATTCAGCAGTCTGAAGTACAAAGACACTTAGGAGTTTTAATGCAGGTTACTCCCAATGTCAACTTGCAGATTGAATCAGTACTTAGGAAAGCAAATACAATGATGGCAACAGCAGTTGAGTATAAAAGCATGGATATACTTCTGAGACTCTATAAGGTTCTGGTGAGACCACATTTGAGATATTGCACGCAACCTTGGGAAGCATATCTCAGGAAGGATACGTTGGTGCTGGATTGCGCTCAGAGAAGGTTCACGAGAAAAGCTGAAAGAATTAGGAATGTTTGAGGACTCTGGCTCTGTATTCGAAGGAGTTTAGAGGGATGAGGGAGGAATTTAATTGAAACTTTAAGAATTCTGAATGTCTCGGACGGAGTGCACGTTGGGAACATGTTTCCATTGGCAGGACAAAAGAGGATACAAGGGCACAGCCTTCAAGTAAAGGGAAGACTTATTATGACGGAGATACGGATATTTTATTTTGCCAGAGAGTGATGAATCTTTGGATTACAGTGCAATAAAAGACTGTGGGGGCCTAATTATTGAGTATATTTGAGGCGGAGATAGATAGGTTCTTGAATATGAAATGGATCTACGGTTACTTGGAGAAAGTGAGAAAATATGGTTTAGAGACCTATCAACTCTGACTGAATGGTGGAGCAGACTCGATGGGCTGAATCGACTAATTTCTGCTCTAAGTCTTACAGTTTCACCCTCAAGGAGACATCTTCCATCACTGAGAAATTACAGTCGTGTCCCTCATGAAGGTCAGACGCTGGAGGGAATAGTTAACTCTTTAAGACTCAAGGTATGCTGTCAGGATGGTGGATAACTTGATGCCCAGTGTCGGAACAGGCAACAAATACACTATTTTCTTGTGGTTGGAGCTTATTCAAAATCTGGAACTCTTTCTTACTCAATCACTGTGAGGAGTGGCG
>NW_025133361.1:0-1161 GCF_004010195.1 Chiloscyllium plagiosum
AACCATTTAAGGTGGAATTAAATGCGAATGATGTGGCTATCGGTTCAGGGCTCTTGCAGGAAGATGACGAGGAGACAGAAAGACCTGTTGAGTATTTCTCCAAGAAGTCGGATGTTCTTTAGTAGAAATATTCAACAGTTGAGAAAGAGACTGGGAGCTTTGCATTGGCATGACAACATAATGTTGTTTATATTATCAGCAACGGATCGGAGACAACCATTTACACTGATCATAACACAATGAAGTATTTTTGGAGATATTTAAGGAGAAAACTGCGAGACTGTTAAGCTGAAGCCTGTTGTTACAGCCATTCAATTTGAAAATTGGGCACGGGGTAGGTCTTGAAAACATGATTGCCAATGCTTTGTTGAGACTTGAGTGACAAATAGAGGCACTCAATGATGTAAGTACCACATACTGAATCTGGATATAGTTGTGCATATTTGCATGTTTATAGTAAACGAACATACATGCGCATTTTAGAGTATGAACCACTATTTTTGGGAGTTTTCAAAACAGAAGCCATGTTTGGATATTGAAGATTCAGTTTTATATTGGGGGAGTTTGCGCACAGGTGGTCTCTTTACAATGTTATGTTGTCCTTGAATCGTTTTCAGAGAGGTTCTAAACATCCAAAGGTTCCGACATGTTTCAATTTAAATGCTGCATTGGGGTCCTTTGTTTTTAACCTAACAGAAAATGCCTCGGGAAGAAGATTTCCAAGCCTTTAAAAAAAACTTGTGTAATCAAGGCGAGGTGGCCAGCTCTCCAGCTGCACAGGTAAGTTCAGTTCGAGGGTTAGTTGAGTCAGGTTTATTGTTGAAACTGGACACTCTCCCCCTCCTTCAGTCCTCTGACTTTGTACCCATACGTTTTTGTTTAATTTTTACTCTTTGTACTCAGGGGTTTGTTTTTTTTTTGGGATTGTGGCAAGTAATTTGGATCAGCATCATTAATTCGAGGTCAGATTTGGATAGGATGAATTATTCAGGAACGATATTTTCGGTTTGTTGTGTTTCATTCCTTATTTTTTACAAAAAATCTCTGTTTGTTTAAAAGTCGGCAGTCAGACTAAGTAATTCACAAAAGGAATATCCAACATACACATACCTTCAACAAATGACAACTTTACGGACTGTTTTGAGGGGTCAGGCCTGGTCC
>NW_025133362.1:0-1161 GCF_004010195.1 Chiloscyllium plagiosum
ATTGCTCTTGAGGGTGTTTAACTTGTTCTCTGTACATAGGGGAAGACTGTTTATGATTGTCAAGCCATTGACTCATAATTTAGAAACACAGAATATCTCATGAAGGAAATTGGTGGAATTTAAAAGCAACCATTATCTTTTGTTATAAAAACTCATCTGCTTGCCTCACGTCCTTTGGTGAAGTCAATGTGTCATGCTTCCCTCGTCAGGTTTCCGTGTAACTTCTGTGATGAACATGTGGGTGTACTGTACCTTTAAGAGAATTAAAAGCCAGCAATAACTACCTGACAGCACCAAGTGCTCTGAAAAATAGATATAATGTAACCTTTGGTTGAAAAACTCGATTAGCTCATTGTCTCGAGCCAAAAATAAATTCAGCAGAACACTTTAAATTATACTCCAAAATACCCACCTCTAATCAAGTTTAAATTGCGGAAATTGACAATCGTAAAGGCCAATGACATAATCCAATAGTTTGAGGGTGGAAAATAGAACAGTTGAGAGGAGAACTACCAAGCTACTAGCATGCAAATACTGCCTAAAAAAAAGGTCTTTTAAGGGTACTTTTATTGATTAGCAAGTGGTGAAGCAGAATTCCCAGGACGAAAAGAAAACAGGAATATGGAGAAGAGCCAAAAGCTTCCTGGTTTTGAGGTTAGAAGTTTTGCTTTGTAAATCTTCATTCGCCATCTTATCGGACTAATATTGTGGAGGGGGGAGGTAAAAAGTAGGTTAGCGGAAGAAGTTGTAAACAGTCGTTCGTTTATTATTCTCTTTTATACTTTAAGAAATAAAGTTGTTAATTTTTACTTTTAATCATATTACTGCATGGGATAAATCTTTTCTCTGTTGCTGGTTTTAATTAAGCAGGAGAATTGCTCCTGCGTTGTAACACTCCAAACCCACAGCAATGTGTTTTACTCTTTACTGTCCTGTGGAACAGTTGAACCAGCCACTCAGTTCAAGATCAGCATAACATGCTGGCCTCACCAGGGCTGCATACATTCTGTGAGAGAAGCTAAAAAGTAAAGATAGCTTCCTCCCTCTGCCTCTTTCCCATATTCCTACAGCTCATTTTTATTCAGGTGAGTGATCATCCCCTATTTTGGGTGTATTCAATCTCATTTCAGTTCTCCCCGAGAGTGTTGCATATCTCCATAA
>NW_025133363.1:0-1161 GCF_004010195.1 Chiloscyllium plagiosum
CCTCAGAAAGTGTTACCTCAGTACCTCAGGAAGGTCTCCCTCAATACCTCAGATATTTCTCACTCAAAACCTGAGAAAGTGCTCCCTCAATATCTCAGCTAATTCTCACTCATTATCTCCGAACGTGCTCACTCAATACCTCAGAAAGTGCTCCCTCAGTACCTCAGATAGATCTCCGTCCATACCTCAGATAGTGCTCCCTCAATACATCAGATAGTGCTCCCTTTGTACCTCAGAAAGTGCTCGCTTAGTACCTCAGAAAGTGCTCCCTCAATATCTCAGATAGTGCTCCCTCAATACCTCATATTGTGCTCTCTCAGTAACTCACAAAGTGCTCCCTCAATACCTCAGATAGTTCTCACTCAACAGCTCCGATAGTGCTCCCTCAGTACCTCAGATATTTCTCCGTCGGTACCTCAGATGTTCTCCCTCAATACCTCAGAAAGTGCTCCCTTAATACCTCAGATAGTTCTCCCTCAGTACCTCAGATCATGTTCCCTCAATTCCAAAAATAGTGCTCCCTCAATACCTCTGAAATTGCTACCTCAATACCTCAGATAGTTCTCCCTCAGTACCGCAGATAGTGCTTCCTCAATATCTCAGATAGTGCACCCTCAGTACCTCAGATAGTTCTCCCTCAATATCTCATATAGTTCCCCCTCAATACCTCAGATAGTGCACCCTCAATATCTCATATAGTTCTCCCTCAATACCGCAGGTAGTGCGCCCTCAATACTTCAGATAGTGCTCCCTCAATACCTCTGGAAGTGCTCCCTCAGTACCTCAGATAGATCTCCGTCAGTACCTCAGATCGTGCTCCCTCAATACCTCAGAACTTGCTACCTCAATACCTCAGAATGTGATCCGACAGTACCTCAGAAAGTGTTCCCTCAATACCGAAGAAACTAGTTCCTCAATATCTCAGAAAGTGCTTCCTCAATATCTCAGAAATTGCTCCATCAGTACCTCAGATAGATCTCCCTCAGTACCTTAGATAGTTCTACCTCAATAACTCAGAAATTGCTCCCTCAGTACCTCAGATATTTCTCCCTCAGTACCTCAGAAAGTGCTCCCTCAGTATCTCTGATAGTATTCTCACTATACCGCAGAAAGTGCTATCTCCGTACCTCAGAAAGTGTTTTCTCAGTCCCTCAGGAAGTG
>NW_025133364.1:0-1161 GCF_004010195.1 Chiloscyllium plagiosum
CACTGTCACCTCACCTCTCGAATTCAGCTGTGTTCTCTTGTTATACATCGTTTAGTGAAGTTTGCCATCTGGAGGAGACTAAATTTGACCATCCCATCACTATCTCTGTCTGAACGTTGTTGTGAAAGTTTCAGCCTTAGCTTTCCTATTATTGTGCTGGGCTCTTCAATCTTCGAGGAAGGTGGTATTTGTGGATCCTCCTTCCCCAGTGAATTGTGTGATTGTCCACAACCAGTCACCCAGACTGTACATGAGAGGATTGCAGAGATGATTGGTGATTCATTGGTGAGATCTGTGTATGATTTGCTATTTATACCATGTGATGAGTAAGGGGCCCAATTTAGTAACTTCATCATTCTGAGATGTATTTAGTGCTACTATTGGCAGGCCCTCCTGTGTTCTCCATTTAACAAGGGTGTATCCCTGAGTTGATGGTCAGGATAAAGTGGAGCACATGTCAGTCAGTGATAGTGAAAATTATACTGGAGTACAATTCTGCTGCTGTTGGTAATGTCCCGAACCACCTCACACAGGCCAGTGCAAAATTCCAAAATCTATTGGAAATCTGCCCTGTTTAGCACATTGATGGTATCACAAATATACAGGGGGGTCTTCACGATGTAAAAGTGGAACTTTCTCTCCAGAAATACTGTGTGTGGTAGTCACCATTCCCAATACGGTCATCGAACGATGTGTCTGCAGCCAGTAGGTTGGTGAGGATGAGGTCAAAGATGTTTCTACATGTCAGTCGTTCCCCCCGACCCGGTGCAGATGCAGTGAAGCAGTTATGTCCTTTTGAACCCGACCATCTCGATCAGCAACGGTGCTACTGAGCCCCTCTTGGTGTTCGTTTTGAAATGGCACACCCAGTGTACATTCCCCAGCTCTGCCACTCTCTCAGTGCTTCCTCCAAGTGTTGTTCAATGTCGAGGGACACTGATCCACCAGCTGAGAAGGGGTGTCAGCAGGAGGTTTCCATATCAGTCTTTGATCTGCCACCGTGAAGCTGAGGGAGGGGAGTCAGTAGGAGGTTTCCGTGTCAGGCTTTGACATGAACCCATGAGGTTTTATCATGTCACATTGGTGGTTGAGCAGTCTGGAGGACATCTCTCTCAATTCTGGCATAAGCTCCAATGCATTAGGAAGGAGGGGTTTGCAGGG
>NW_025133365.1:0-1161 GCF_004010195.1 Chiloscyllium plagiosum
ATCCCCATCCAACCAGCATCCACTCATGGACCAATCCCCATCCAACCAGCATTTACTCATGGACCAATCCCCATCAAACCAGCATTCACACATGGACCAATCCCCATCCAACCAGCATTCACTCAGGGACCAATCCACATCCAACCAGCATTCACTCTGGGACCAATCCCCAACCAACCAGCATTCCCTCATTGACCAATCCCCATCTAACCAGCATTCACTCATGGACCAATCCCCATCCAACCAGCATCCACTCAGGGACCAATCCCCATCCAATCAGCATCCACTCATGGACCAATCCCCATCCAACCAGCATCCACTCATGGACCAATCCCCATCCAAGCAGCATTCACTCAGGGACCAATCCTCATCCAACTGGCATCCACTCATTGACCAATCCACATCCAACCAGCATCCACTCAGAGACCAATCCCCATCCAACCAGCATTAACGCAGGGACCAATCCCCATCCAACCAGCATTCACTCATTGACCAATCCCCATCAAACCAGCAGTCACACATGGACCAATCCCCATCCAACCAGCATTCACTCAGGGACCAATCCCCATCCAACCAGCATTCACTCATGGACAAATCCCCATCGATCCAGCATTCACTCAGCGACCAATCCCCATCCAACCAGCATTCACTAAGGGACCAATCCCCATCCAACCAGCATTCACTCAGGGACCAATCCCCATCAAACCAGCATTCACTCATTGACCAATCCACATCCAACCAGCATCCACTCAGAGACCTATCCCCATCCAACCAGCATTCACTCATTGACCAATCGCCATCAAACCAGCATTCACTCATTGACCAATCCCCACCTAACTAGCATTCACTCAGGAACCAATCCACATCCAACCAGCATCCACTCATTGACGAATCCCCATCGAATCCCCATCCAACCAGCATTCACTCAGGGACCAATCCCCATCCAACCCGCATTCACTGATTGACAAATCCCCATCCAACCAGCATTCACTCAGGGACCAATCCCCATCCAACCAGCATTCACCCTGGGACCGATCTCCATCCAATCAGCATCCACTCATGGACCAATCCCCATCCAACCAGCATCCACTCATGGACCAATCCCCATCCAAGCAGCATCCACTCATGGACAAATACCCATCCAAGCAGCATTCACTCAGG
>NW_025133366.1:0-1161 GCF_004010195.1 Chiloscyllium plagiosum
CATTAAGGATATTCAAGGCTGAGATCGATAGATGTTTACTCATGGTTTCAAGGGTTATGAAGAATGACAAGAAAGTGTAGTTCAGTATCCTCGCATCGGACGTGAACACATTGAATGGTGGAACAACCCTGGCAACCTGAATATTCTCTTTGTGCTTTTAAAATGTATGGTCTTAATATGTGGCTGTACAACTGACTTGAGTAGTGTTTGACAAGTTAAAATGCCTGGATACTATCGGCATACTGAACTGACGTGGGACGTACAAGGGAAAACATACGAAGGAGTGTCATTGTGGGTGATTGATCCGGAGTGATCAGTCTGCCAGGGTAATCAGGATAGCATGCCTTCAGCACCCATATTGAGCCTGTCTCACTTGGTCCGCAGTCACCTCTCACAAAGCAACAATGTCCATTCCTTTGCCTGCTGTCCCCAGTGTCCCAGATTACACCTCAGCAAATTACAGCTGACATTGCTGATGTGAGTCTATAATATGCAGAGAGTCAATTCTGATGATTTCTTTTATTGAACAGTGCATTTCATATAGCAGTTTGGAGGTCAAGCTGTGGCTGTGGAGGACGTTGTCAGGCCACATTCAGAATATTGCATGCAGTTTTTGTCTTAGTCTTATCAGTAGGATGTTGTGAAACTTGAAAGAGTTCAGAAAGATATACAAGGGTGTTGCCAGGTTTGGAGGGATTGAGTTATGGGGAGTGGCTGAATAGGCTGTGGCTGTTTTCCATTGAGCGTTGGGGCCTGAGGGGTGACCTTTAGAGTTTTAAAAAATCATGAAGGACATGGATACAGTAAATAGGCAAGGCTTTTCCCCCAGTTTGAAGAAGTCCAGAACTAGAAGCCCAGGTTTAGGATGAAAGGGAAAATATATAAAACGGGCGTAAGGTACAACTTGTTTGTACAGATCTGGTGCGAACACGGAATGAGCTGCGAGAGGTAATGGTGGAGGCTGATTCTATTGCAGCATAAAAAGGTGTCTGCACGGGCAGATGAATAGGAAATTATTAGAGGGATATGTGCCATGTGCAGTAAAATGGGACTCGATTAGGTTGGAATAAGTATTCGATATGGACCAGTTGGACCGAAGGGTCTTTTTCCAATGTGTACATCTCTATGACTCTGTGATTCTGTGCTATTGTATGGGACTAT
>NW_025133367.1:0-1161 GCF_004010195.1 Chiloscyllium plagiosum
GCCTGAGGCAGGAAATGAACCTGGGTCTCTGGCACTGCGAGGCAGCAATGCTAACCACTGTGCCACCGTGCCGCCCACAACATATATCCGTTGGTACCCACACACAACATACAGATGGACAGAGAGAGACATACACACACAGATATAGATACAGTGTTAGATAAAGATACCCAGTGATGGTTCATTATCTGGATGGCGTTGGTCCTTCATTGTGCAATGATGGAGATGTTAGGAAGGTAAAATTCCAGTCTACTACAGAGTGGTACCCAGACCTCATTAACCTTGAGCTCTTCAAGAACACTTCCACGGCTGTTTGAAGGGATTGACACCATGAACCATCAGACACGTCGGCTAAGATGGATCCTCCCCACAGCTCCTCCAGTTCCATCTGGCAGATTAAATATGACCATCCTCTTTCCTGGTTGGAATCTCCAGGACCTGGTTGGTCAAGTGGTTAGTTGAGGGAAACCACATGAGAAGCTAATGAGAACAGGCTCTTGTTTTAAACAGGACTGAGTTTACTTCATGGTAACAGCTCGGTCCAGGATACACTGGCGTGGGGGGTGGGGGGGACATTGTTTTAAGGACGATGCTGGGTCCCACCACTTCAACATCTAAATAAGATCTCTTCACCCAAGTCCATGTGACATCATCATATTGGGCAGTGCTTCATATACTCCTCAGCATTAACCCATTCAGCACCGAACCCCATCCAGTAATAATATGTGAGACCCAGAATGGGGCATTTCGTGTCAGGGGATTTCAAGTTCCAAACTTTTTGAGAGATTGTGGGAGTCAGAGTTCCACAGAAACTCTTTAGGGATACAGAAGGAAACCACACACAAAACCGATCAGGACTGAAATCCCATAGATGCTGAATGAGGCAAGGTCTTTGTCTGCAGCCCTCCCACCACATTACAGGAAGAGATTGATGACCTTATAAAACTCTTTGAGGGAGTTGTCTGATTAACGTGATGTGTATATTGTAAAATATAACCGACAATTATAAATGTAGTGAGGCAGCTCAGAGAGCCACAGACTGCACTGAAAGGATGTGACCGCCTTTGCACTTTGTGTCATGCAAATTGGATCCAATACGGAATTTTATTTACAAGTTTTAGAAAGTAAATATGCAAATTGGAAAACAATATTTTCCCATTA
>NW_025133368.1:0-1161 GCF_004010195.1 Chiloscyllium plagiosum
GGGACTGCTGTTCCCTGTATTTTCGACGGGGACTGCTGTAGCCTGTATCACAGACAGGGACTGCTGTTCGCTGCAATATAGACAGGGACTGCTGTTCCCTGTATCATAGACAGGGACTGCTGTTCCCTGTATCACAGACAGGGACTGCTGTTCCCTGTATGATAGACAGGGACTGCTGTTCCCTGTATCATAGACAGGGACTGCTGTTCCCTCTATTATAGACAGGGACTGCTGTTCCCTGTATTATAGACTGGGACTGCTGTTCCCTGTATTATTGACAGGGACTCCTGTTCTCTCGAACATAGACAGGGACTGCTCATTCTCTACAATAGACAGGGACTGCTTTTCTCTATACTACAGACAGGCCATGCTGTTCTCTATGCAGAAGGCAGGGCCTGTTTTTCTGTATTGTATTCCAAGGGACTGCTGCTCCCAACAATAGAGACTGCTGCTCTCTCGATTGTACACAAGAACTACTGTTCTCCTCTGTCCAAAGAGGAACTGTTGGTCTCTACAATACACACAAGGATTGGTGTTCAATGTCTGATACACGTGGACTGCTATTCATATGCAAAGAGACTGTTTTTATCCCCCACAAACACTGGGACTGACTCGTTCCTTAATGCAGAGAGAGTTCTGTGCTCACTAACATTCACAGTGACTGCTGGTCTCAATATACACAGGGGCTGCTTTTGTCTGTAATACACACAGCAAATGCTGTCCTTTGGTATATGCAGAAGAACTGCTGTTCTCTGAAGTATACATGGGAACTGCTGTTCTGTGCAGTATACATGGGAACTGATTTCTGTGCAGTACACATAGGAACCATTGATCTCTGTCATATGCAGAGGGAGTGGTGTTCTCTGTAACAGACCCAGGAACTGCTGTTCCTTTTGATACAGACTGGGACTGCCATTCTTCGTAATGTACAGAGGGATTGCTGGTCTGATTCAACGAAGCAGAGGCTGCTATTTGGGATATTACCAACAGGGATTGCTGTTCTCTTTAGTATACACGGGTACTGCTGTCCATGACAAAATAGACAGAAAGCTACCCTTCTCTATCATTTAGATAGGGACTGCAATTCTGAGTAAAACAGACCAGCACCGCTGTTGTCGACATCATTCCCAGGACAACTGTTCTCTACAATATACACCGGGA
>NW_025133369.1:0-1161 GCF_004010195.1 Chiloscyllium plagiosum
TTCCCATGTCCCTAATGCTCCTGCGTCCCTAATGTTCCTGTGTCCCTAATGTTCCCGTGTACCTAATGTTCCTGTGTCCCAAATGCTCCTGTGTCCCTAATGCTCCTGTGTCCCTAATGTTCCTTTGTCCCTAATGTTCCTGTGTCCCTAACGTTCCTGTGTCCCTAATGTTTCTGTGTCCCTAATGTTCCCATGTACCTAATGTTCCTGTGTCCCTAATGTTCCTGTGTCCCTAATGTTTCTGTGTCCCTAATGTTCCCATGTCCCTAATGCTCCTGTGTCCGTAATGTTCCTGTGTCCCTAATGTTTCTGTGTCCCTAATGTTCCCGTGTAACTAATGTTCCTGTGTCCCTAATGTTCCTGTGTCCCTAATGTTTCTGTGTTCCTAATGTTCCTGTGTCCCTAATGTTCCCATGTACCTAATGTTCCTGTGTCCGTAATGTTCCTGTGTCCCTAATGTTTCTGTGTCCCTAATGTTCCCATGTCCATAATGCTCCTGTGTCCCTACTGTTCCTGTGTCCCTAATGTTTCTGTGTCCCTAATGTTCCTGTGTCCCTAATGTTCGCGTGTCGCTCATGTTTCTGTGTCCCTAATGTTCCTGTGTCCCTAATGTTCCAGTGTCCCTAATGTTTCTGTGTCCCTCATGTTCCTGTGTCCCTAATGTTTCTGTGTCCCTAATGTTCCCGTGTCCCTAATGTTTCTGGGTCCCTAATGTTCCTGTGTCCCTAATGTTTCTGTTGTCCCTAATGTTCCCGTGTCCCTAATGTTCCCATGTACCTAATGTTCCTGTGTACCTAATCTTCCTGTGTACCTTATGTTCCTGTGTCCCTAAAGTTTCTGTTTCCCTAATGTTCCCATGTACCTAATTATCCCATGTACTTAATGTTTCTGTGTCCCTAATGTTCCCATGTCCCTAATGTTCCTGTGTCCCAAATGTTCCTGTGTCCCTAATGTTCCCATGTCCCTAATGTTCCCGTGTCCATAATGTTCCCATGTACCAAATGTTCCTGTGTCCCTAATGTTCCTGTGTCCCTAATGTTCCCGTGTCCCTACTGTTCCCATGTACCTAATATTCCTGTGCACCTAATGTTCCTGTGTCCCTAATGTTCCAGTGTCCCTAATGTTTCCGTGTCCCTAATGTTCCCATGTACCTAATGTTCC
>NW_025133370.1:0-1161 GCF_004010195.1 Chiloscyllium plagiosum
CTGAGAGATTGGGATAGGCCGGATTAATCCAGGGATTAGGGTCTGGAAAACTGCGCCAGAGAGTATGGGATAGGCCGGATTCATCTAGAGATTATGTCTGGAACACAGTGCCAGAGTGTATGGTGGTGGTCGGTTCAATGCTGGGGTTCGTGTCTGTAACACAGTGTCTGAGAGTGAGGGGAGGCCGAATTAATCCAGGGTTTAGGGTCTGGAACACAATGTCTGAGAATGTGGGTTAGGCTGGATTAATCCAGGGGGAAAACAAAGTCTGAGGAATGTGGTTAGGCCGGATTAATCCAGGGATTAGGGTCTGGAAAACAGCGCCTGAGAGTGTGGGATAGGCCAGATTCATTCAGGGATTATGTCTGGAACACAGTGCCTGGTGTGTGGGGGTTTGGCTGGATTAATCCAGGAGTTAGGGTCTGGAACACAGTGCCTGAGAGTGTGGGATTGGCTGAATTAATCCAGGCTTTAGGGTCGGTAAAACAGTGTCTGAGGGTGTGGGTTTGAGGGTTAGGGTCTGGAACACAGTGCCTGAGAGTGTGGGTTAGGCTGGATTAATCCACGGGTTAGGTTCTGGAACACACTCCCTGATAGCGTGGGGGTGGCTGGATTAATCCAGAGGTAAGGGCCACGAAGACAGTGCCTGAGTGTGTGGGATAGGTGGGAATAATCCAGGGGTTAGGGTATGGAATTCGGTGCCTTTGAGTGTGGGATAGGCCGGATTAATCCAGGCATTAGCGTCTGGACCACAGTGCCTGAGAGTTTGGGGAGGTCGGGTCATTCCAGTGGATAGGGCCTGGAACACAGTGCCTGAGATTGTGAGATAGGCCGGGTCAATCCAGGGGTTAGGGTCTGGAATGCAGTACGCATGAGTGTAGGTAAAGCTGCGTTAATCCAGTGGTTATGGTCTGGATCATAGTGCCTGACAGTGCAGTGTAGGACGCTGTAATATAGAGGTTAGGGTCTGGAGCACCGTGCCTGAGAGAGTGGGAAAGGCTGTATTAATCCGAGGTTAGGGTGTAGAATACAGAGTCTGAGAGTGATGGATTGGTCGGATTAATCCAGGGGTTAGTGTTTGGAACACAGTGTCTGAGAGTGTGGGATAGGCCGGATTATTCCAGGGGATAGGCTCTGGAACATAGTGCCTGAGAGTGTGGG
>NW_025133371.1:0-1161 GCF_004010195.1 Chiloscyllium plagiosum
GAGAAACCGTGGAAGTGTGGCGACTGCGGGAAAAGTTTCCATGTCCCGTCTGTCCTGGAGACTCATCGGCGCAGCCACACCGGGGAGAGGCCATTCTCCTGCTATGTCTGTGGGAAGGGCGTCAGCGATTCCTCCACCCTGCTGAGACACCAGCGGATTCACACGAGGGAGAGGCCCTTCAGCTGTCCCGAGTGCGGGAAGGCCTTCAGCAATTCCTCCAACCTGCTGACCCACCGGCGGGTCCACACGGGGGAGAGGCCATTCGCCTGCCCCGAGTGCGGGAAGGCCTTTACCCAGGCCTCCACCCTGCTGAGGCACCGACGGATCCACACGGGGGAGAGGCCTTTCAGCTGCTAGAGTGGGGGGAGGGGTTCAGTCAGGTGATCCACCTGCAGAGGCACGAGCGGCTCCACTAGGGGGAGAGGCCCTTCAGGGCCCCGAGTGCAGGAAGGGGTTCACCTGCTTGATTAAGCTGCTGACCCACCAGTGTCTCCACACCAGGGCGAGGCCGTTCACCTGCTCCTCCCAACTGCTGTGGGCGGCACGTGGGCACAGTGGTTAGCACTGCTGCCTCACAGCACCTGAGACCCGGGTTCAATTCCCGCCTCAGGCGACTGACTGTGTGGAGTTTGCACATTCTCCCCGTGTCTGCGTGGGTTTCCTCCGGGTGCTCCGGTTTCCTCCCACAGTCCAAAGATTTGCAGGGTCAGGTGAATTAGCCATGCTAAATTGCCCGTAGTGTTAGGTAAGGGGTAAATGTAGGGGTATGGGTGGGTTTCACTTCGGCGGGTCGGTGTGGACTTGTTGGGCCGAAGGGCCTGTTTCCACACTGTAATGTAATGTAATCTAATCTAATTTAAACTGTGGACGCACTGAAGCAGTGACGGCCAAGTGGTATTATCGACTGGACAGTCAACTCAGTTTCAGGGCTGCTGGGTTCGAATCCGGCCACGGCAGATGGCGGAATTGGAATTTGGTCAGAAACTGGAGTTCAGAATCTAACGATGAAACCATTTTTGGGGGGCTGGTGGGGGGTGGTGGGGAAAACCCCCATCTGATTCACTCAAATCCTTTTTAGGGGAGGAAACTGCTGTTGTGGGAAAGGATTCACTCAGTCGTTCCAGCTGTATCCTTTACCCAGGCTGGCCTACACATGACTCC
>NW_025133372.1:0-1161 GCF_004010195.1 Chiloscyllium plagiosum
CACTTACAGCATAACTATCGTCCTGACAACGTCACACTGACTGCGTCCAGATCGGCCTGATCCCCTCAAACGTAATGCGTCACTATCAGCTTCAACACTCACATTTACTGCGTCATTTCTAACACTACCCCTGGACACTTACTACATCCCTATCCGCCTTAGCCCCTCGCATTTACTTCATCACTATCAGCCTGAGACACTCACACTTACAGCTTTACTACAACCTGGCCCTGTGAGTGCATCTACATCACTGTCACCCTGACCTCTTGCCCATACTGCGTCACTGTCAGCCGAGCCCCTCAAATGTTCTGTGTCACTATCGCACTGACATCTCACACTCACTGCGTCACTATCACCCTGACCCCTCACAATTACTGCATCACTACAACCTAACCCCCTGAATTCATCTGCGTCACTATCACCCTGACCCCATCACACTTGCCATGTCACCATCACAATGACACATTCACACAGTCTGCTTTCCTGTCATCCTGACACCTCAGACTCACTGTATCACTACCATCCTCCCCCTCATACTGACCTGTCACTATCATCCAGAGCCGCTCACACTTATTGCGTTCCTATCACTCTGCTCCCAACACACTTACTGCGTCACTATCAGCCTGACACTCGCACACTTCCCGCACCACTATCAGCCTGACCCCTCATAATTTCACCGTGTCTATCAGTCTGACTCCTCACATTTCCTGCATCACTATCACCCTGTCACTTAACACTTACTAGCCAGTATTAGCCTGACGCCCTCACCTTACTGCATCAATATCAGCCTAAACACTCACACTTACTCAGTCACCATCACGCTAACCCCCCTCACACTCACTGCGTCACTATCACCCTGTCCCCTCTCACTTCCTGCATTAGGATCACTCTGACTCACGGACACTTACTGCATCACTATCAGCCTAACCCCTCACACATCCTGTGACACTATCAGTCTGACCCCAACACTTGCTGCATCTCTATCAGCCTGACCCCCTCACACCTACTGCTTCACTATCAGACTGACCCCTCACACTTACCGCATCCCTAACAGCCTGACATCTCACACTTACTGTGTCAATATTCCCCTTAACACCTCACTTTTATTGGCCACTATCAGCCTGACGGTCTCAACTTACTGTGTCACTTCCAGCCTGAACG
>NW_025133373.1:0-1161 GCF_004010195.1 Chiloscyllium plagiosum
ACCTCTTCCGGATTTCATTCCTGCTCATCACTGCAACATTGTGCACACCATACACACGGACAAACCTTTTCCAGCTTTCATTTCCCCTTGTCCCTATAACATCCGACAGAACGTAAACAACTAGTACATCGTCCAGATTTCGTCCCTGCATGTCTCCTTAACATCTTGCAATCCATAAACAACTATTAACTCTTCCAAATTCCATTCCTACTTGTCTCTGTAACATTCTGCAGATTATAAACAACTATTACCTCTTAGAAATTTCACTCCTGCTTTGCTCTGTAACATCGTGCATACCATAAGCAACTATTGCCTCTTCCAGGTTTCTCTCCTGCTTGTCTCTGTACCATCCTGCAGACCGAAAACAATTTTACCTCTCCCAGATTTCACTACTCCTTGTCTCTTTAACATCTTGCAGTCCATAAACATTGATTAGCTCTTCCAGATTTCATTCCTGCTTGCCTCTTTAAATCTTCACACCATAAACAACAATTACCTCTTCCAGATTTCATTCCTGCTTGTCTGTATGACATCCTGCAGAATTGAAGCAACTATCACCTCTTCTAGATTTCACTCCTGCTTGTCTCTGTAGCATTCTGCAGATCATGAACATCTATTACCTCTTCAAGATTTCACTCTTGCTTCTCTCTGTACCATCCTGCAGACCATAACTAACGATTACCTACACCACATTTCACTTGTCCTTGTCTCAATACCATCCTGTACATTATAAACAACTATTATGTCTTCCAGATTTCATTCCTACTGGTCACTGTAATATTGTGCACACCATAAACACGTATAATCTTTTCCAGGTTTCATTTTGCCTTTTTCCTGTAACATGCTACAGAACATAAACAACTATTATGTCTTCCAGATTTCATTCCTGTTTGTCTCTTTTAACATCTTGCAGTTCATAAACAACTATGACCTCTTCCAAATTTCATTCCAGCTTGTCTCTATAGTATCTTGCAGGCCTAAAAAATCTATTACCTCTTCCAGGTTTCAATCCTGCTTGTCTTTGTACCATCCTGCAGACCATAAATAACTATTGCATCTTCCAGATTTCATTCCTGCCTGTCTCTGTAGCATCCTACAGGTTATAAACAACTATCCCCTCTTCGAGAATTCACACTTGCGTTGCTCTGTAACATCGTGCAT
>NW_025133374.1:0-1161 GCF_004010195.1 Chiloscyllium plagiosum
AAATCATCTGGATCAGATGGAGTACCCTCCAGAAGAAATAATGGATACGTTAGTAGAGAACTTTCAGGAATCGGTAGAATCAGGAAGGGTGCTACAGGACCAAAAAATCACAAACTCGACACCCCATTTTAAAAAGAAATCACACAAAAGCTGGAAAATTACAAACCAATCAGACGAATCTGGGTTGTAGATAACGTCCTCCAATCCATTGCGTTGAAAGAAATTTCTACGTACTTGTAAGTGCCTGTCAAAATAACGTAAAGTCAGCATGGTTTCATCAAGGGGAAGACATGCTTGACAAATCTGGAAGATTTCCTCTTTGAAGAAGTAACAAGGAAGGTAGACCAAGGAGAGCCAATGGGTGTTATGTGTCTGGACTTCATGAAGGGTGCAGGGTGGTTGAGGCAACCATGACTGACTCAGGAAGTCATCGATAGTATAAAAGCAAAAGAGAAAATATATAATGTGGTGAAGGGCAGTGGGTAATCAGAGCATTGGGAAGCTCACAAAGACCAAAAAGGGCAATAACAAAACAAATGAGTAGGGAGAAGATTAAATGTAAGCTAACTACTAATATAAAGGAAGACTGCAGTTGTTTCTTTATTCATATAAACGCAAAAGAGAGGTAGAAGTGGACAATAGGCCACTGGAAAATGACAGATTTCCTCTTTGAAGAAGGAACAAGGAAGGTAGACCAAGGAGAGCCAATGGGTGTTATGTGTCTGGATTTTACGAAGGCCTTTGATATTTGCCGCACAGGAGGCTACTGAATAGGATAAGGGCCCATGATGTCAGTGGCAAGGTGCGCTCACAGGACGGAATGCAGTGATTAGGAACAAAAGAATCCTTCTCAGTATGGCAGCTGGTAACAAGTGGCGTTCCTCAAGGCTGTGTTGGGACCAAAACTTTTCATTTTCTCCATTAGCGATCTGGATAAAATACCTGAGGGCAATGTGTGTCAATTTGCAGACAATGCAAAGACAGAAGGACGGGTAGCATGAGAAGGCGGGGATGCTGCAGAAGGATATGGACATGTAGGGCGAGTCGGAAATTACATGGCAGATGGAGCAAACTGTGGGAAGTGTGAGGCTATGCACTTTGGCAGGAAGAATAAAGATACGGACGATAGTCTAAATGGGGCGAAAGTTCACATGTCTGGTG
>NW_025133375.1:0-1161 GCF_004010195.1 Chiloscyllium plagiosum
ACTCTGACATCTCCCTGGTAATGTGGAAAATTATTCAACTATGTCCAGTTCCTAAGAGGATTATAATTACAATCTGACCAGTTACCTCCACCTCAGTCCCACAACGACAGTCAAATTGGTGTGAGTTCTTTTTGACAGAGTTATTAAATAGCACAGAAATAACCTGCTGAGTTTGATTTCAGATAGTTCCCCATGTAGAGATGGTGCTGCTGTGGAAATGTCACTGGATTACTAATCCAGACCAGGCTAATGCTCTGGCAGCTGGTGGAAGTTAAACACAATTGACAAAATATTAAGGTGCAAAATCTGATGTCCGTAAATCGTGACCTTCAAGCCAATGTCGATTGTACACACCAATTTGCTTCACAAATGTACTTTCAGAAAGTGAATCTCACGTGCTTTCCTGGTCTGGCCTAAACGTGACTACAGACACACAGACATGTGATAACCTTTTCAATGTCCCTGAATCCACCAAACAACACATTCTATTGCATCAAACTATTCCGATGTCTAAAGGATAAAACTAGACAGAAAACCCGGTCCCAGCCTCAGTATCGGAAAAGGGAGTGAGAAACATAGTCCTGCTGACCCTGCAGAGACCTCCTTCGTAACATCTGAGAGCTTGTGACAACATTTACAGACTACATAGAAACATCGGGAATGGAGTAGGCCATACAACACATTGAGCCTTCCCCATTCCAGTTCATGTTCAAACATCTCCTCAATGCACTTTTCCCACACACTGTACACATCCCTTAATGTGTTTAACCGTGGGAAGCTATAAAGTAGGAAGTGCAGTAGTCCCTTTGGTCTGTTGAGTTTGCTACCCAATTCAATATCATGATACCTGGCCCTTTATTTCCATATCGCTCACCTTCTCTCTCACCATTCCTTTACTGTCTCTAAGTCCTTATTTATATTCAGTGTCTTGGCTTCCAGGTTCCAGCGCATTCCCCAGGTTCACCAGTCTCTGAGGGCAGACATTTATTGTCATCACATTTCAGAATGGTCTGTCTGTACCTAATACTGTGAAGCCTTGTTTTAGACAGATCAGCAGGTCAGGCAGCCTCCAGGGAACAGGAGAATCGACGTTCCGGGCATAAGCCCTTCTTCAGGAATGAGGAAAGGGTGTCCAGCAGGCAAAGATAAAAGGTAGGGAGG
>NW_025133376.1:0-1161 GCF_004010195.1 Chiloscyllium plagiosum
TCCCATGCTGGTTGTATACTTCCAATCATTTTGATTGGTAAGGGTTCTGCCTTACACATCACCTGTCTTTGTGTAACAGCCAGATTTGAGGTATGCTACTTATAGCTAGAAAAACAGCGGAAGCAGATCTAATGGCAACTTTCAAAAGGGAGATGTGTCTGAGTGCAAACCCTAGGGTCTGAATGGTCTCCTATCCTGTATGCTTCAATGGTAGCTGTCATTGCAATGACCAGTCACATAACTTCTACAAGTGAGGTGACGAGGAGGGTGGGTAGTTATTAACATTTCACATGAAAACTAACTCTCATAATGTAGAATCACTACAGTGTCGAAGCAGGCCATTCGGCCCATCGAGTCCACACCATCCCTCCAAAGAACAATTAACACAGACCCACCCCAAGCCTGTAACCCTGCATTTCCCATGGCCAATCCACCTAACCTCTACATCCTTGGACACGATGGGCAATTTAGCATGGCCAATCCACCCTAACCTGTACAGCTTTGGACTCTATGGGCAATTTACCATGACCAATCCACCTAACCTGTGCATCCCTGGACACTATGGCCAATTTAGCATTGCCAAACCACTTAACCTGTACATCCCTGGATACTATGGGCAATTTAGCATTGCCAAACCACTTAACCTGTACATCCCTGGACACTATGGGCAATTTAGTATGGCCAAACCACCCTAACCTGTACATCCCCGGACACTATGGCCAATTTAGCATTGCCATACCACCTAACCTGTACATCCCTGGACACTATGGGCAATTTAGCATGGCCAATCCACCTAACCTGTACATCCCTGGACACTATGGGCAATTTAGCATGGCTAATCCTCTAACCTGTACATCTCTGGACATTATGGGCAATTTAGCATGGCCAATCCACCTAACCTGTACATCACTAGACATTATAGGCAATTTACCATGGCCAATCACTTAACCTGGACATCTCTGGACACTATTGGCAATTTAGCATTGTCAAACCACTTAACCTGTACATCCCTGGACACTATGGGCAATTTAGTATGGCCAAACCACCCTAACCTGTACATCCCTGGACACTATGGGCAATTTAGCATGGTCAATCCACCTAACATGTACATCCCTGGACACGATGGGCAATTTAGCATGACCAATCCACCTAACCTGTACA
>NW_025133377.1:0-1161 GCF_004010195.1 Chiloscyllium plagiosum
TCAGGTAAACATGGCAATCAAGCAACCAGTCAATCAATCAATCAATCAATGTGTCTTCCTTCACCCTGAACCACAGCGTTTCAACATGTCTCTCTGCTGTCTATGCCTAAGCCAATATGTTACTGAAGTGGTCCTTACTTTCAACACGGGAGGCAGAGTGCCCTAACTGACTGGCTGGAGGAGCAGCTATGATTTCTCCAGCCTTTTTTGAACATGGGATGCATTGTTTGTAACAATACATTTCTTTGGAACCACATCAATACCTCCAGAGAATATTTAAAGCCATTATCTCTGCTTCTCTCAAAAACTCACATAATGCAGTCCAAGGTAGGTACAAGATCTATTCCAGTCAGGGAATAGTGTACTGGATTGAAGTGGGTTAACTGTTTGTTTTGTGACTGTAATTAATGTCAAACTCCATGAACCATAATTGTGTCCCAGGAGGGTTTCTCTCTTCTATTAATTATAAATTCCTTACAATGTACAAAGCTATAGTATCAGTGATAGCATCACCTCCAGCATCACCTCCAGCACTAACAGGGTCTGGCAGCTCCAGAGACTGGGAGCTTGGGAGAAGAGAGATTCGAATCTGAGAACAATAGATTGGAATTTTACAACCATGGGTTGGAATCTGAACACAGAAGATCGGAATTTTACAACAATGGGCAGGAGTTTCTCAGCAATAATTGATTATATTTCTGCAAATTACCACTTGATGTCATTAACATCCCAGATCAATTATATAGTCCTGGTTATTCAACACATTTACTATCCCACCCTTGTTATTGTTGGTGTTCCTGGTAAGTCTCTAGCCTGCTATTAATTCTAAAAACTTTATTTAATTGCATCACTTTTCCTGCCAGTTCCTCTGTCCTCCTTGCTGCTGTTGCTGGCATTCCTGCTAAGTGTCAAAGTCTCCCCATGAGATCTGTAAATCATATTTCACCGTAGTAATGCTCTTATCATTTCAAATTGGAAAGATCAAAGTCATTATCTTTCGTTCCTACCATAAACGTCAATCCCGATCCACTGACTCCAATCCCATCCTTGGCCAAGTCATGACGATCAGTGAGAGTATTCAGAATCTTACCAATCCATTTGACCCGAGTTGGGTCACCCTCATGTTCGTTCCTGGCACTGATTCAGGTGGCCACTGTTTCC
>NW_025133378.1:0-1161 GCF_004010195.1 Chiloscyllium plagiosum
ATAAGATCGTTTACGATTAAATGTAATTTATCAACTTGGTACAGGCTTAGTGAAGCAACAAAATGCAGTGAGATGGAAAAAATATCAGTCATTTTCTGTTTGGCAAAATTCAACTTTTAGGAAACCATATGTCTTGGTCTCCAGGCCCCAACTATTTACAATCTATAGTCTGACATACTTGAGAGGACAGAACATGTTATAACCAAATTAACAGATGACTCTAACTCAGGTGAGAAATTGCAATGAAGATGGAAGAAATTATAAAATATATATGGATAGGTTGGGGCAACATTTGACAGAAAAAACTGAACAAAGAAAAGTATGAGTGTATCCGTTTGGATCAGTGTAGCAGCAAGGCAAATTATTATCCAAATGGAAAGCGACTTCAGAATGATTAGGTGCAGAGGGATCTGGCTGCCCGCGTCCATACTACAGAATACTCCAATGTAGGTACAGCAGATAATGAGAAAGGCAAGTGCAACTTTGGCATTTATTTCTTAAACAATGGTTTTCAAGGGAGGGAGATGTGAGATCGCAACTGAGTACTGTGTACAGTCTTGGTGTCCTCACTGTAGGAGGGATGTTTTTGCCATGGAGGCAGTTCAGAAGTGGTTTACTCGATTGACTCCAGACATGAGGAGTTTGTCCTCTGAAGAGAGATTGAGCAGTTCAGGCCAACTCTGCCTGGAGTATAGAAAAATGAGAGGAGATGTCAGAGGTCAGGACGATGTTAAAGGTGATTGACAATGTAGATGTGAGGTGGATAGTTCCTCATGTGGGACAATCTCGAACGATCCTAAAACCATAGTTTTAGGATGAGGTGGGGGAGAATTTAGACAGGGGTGATGAGAACGTACTTCTGTCACAGGGTTGGGAATCTGTGTAATTCACTGTCCCTGCTTGAAATAGGTGCTGGGATATTGAGTAACTGAAGGGATATGGAGAGCGGACAGGAACGTGGAACTGAAGACGCAATGACATCAGCCATGGTTTTATTCAATGGCAGAACTGGCCTGAGGGGCTGGATTGTTCCTGGTTCTTATTCAGCCCTTTGTATGTGTTACACAAATGGGGAAGGACTGGTTATTAGACAGGAAACAGGCATTCGGGAAGAATCAGCCTTAGTCTGTTTGACAGAACGTCACCAGTGGAGTCACACAG
>NW_025133379.1:0-1161 GCF_004010195.1 Chiloscyllium plagiosum
CGATG
The DNA here is from genome assembly GCF_004010195.1 of Chiloscyllium plagiosum. Taxonomy (NCBI): domain Eukaryota; kingdom Metazoa; phylum Chordata; class Chondrichthyes; order Orectolobiformes; family Hemiscylliidae; genus Chiloscyllium; species Chiloscyllium plagiosum. Next base: position 6 of record NW_025133379.1, read on the forward strand.
TTAGATCACTCCCAGTGTGGAGAAACATATAACCAATGCTGAAAGTGACAGGATGTGCAGCTCCCATCCATTTACAGATCCATATCTCCACTGTGCCTTGGCAACGGATGCTGCGAATGTGAAAGTCACTGCAAGGAAGAGATGTAAAAGGAAACAATTTAAATACCAATAGTTCTGATTAAGGCGCGTATCACTCTAGTATTTAAAGATGAAATAACTGAGATAATATCCAATGAGGTTTTGTGAATAGTGAAACAAGTAAGAAGGGGTGGTGATGGTAATGGTACAGTGGCTGCAAAATAAGCCTTCAAATAATCAATGGGACTTAGAAGAACAAATATGCAGGGAGACTGGCGAGACTTGCAGGAGCAATAGGGTTCTCCTAATAGGTGATTTAAATTATCCTAACATAGACTGGAACTACAGAGTGTTAAGAACTGAGATGGAATATAATTTGTTAAGTGTGTTCAGAAAAGCTTCCACAAGCAGCATGTAGAGAGTCCTACTCGGAAAGGGACAAACGCAAACTACTGTTGGGAAATAGGGATGGATAGGTGACGGAGGTAAAGTGGGGGAGCATTTTGGGAAAAGTGACTAGAGCTGTATTAATTTTAAAATAGTTATGGTAGGGACAAAATTGGTCCACAGATTCAAGTTCTAAATTGGGATAAGGCAGACTTTGTTGGAATTAGACAGCGGATTGCAGGGGTTGATTGGAGTAGTTTGTTTCCAGGTAAAAGGATCCCGGGCAAGTGGGAGGGCTTCAACAGTGAGATAGCTCGGGGTCAAGGTCTGCATGTTCCTGTGAGGGTGAAGGGAAAGTGAGGCTGGAAGAGAGAACCGTGGATGACAAGAGATATTGAGGCTCTGACCACCAAAAAAGGAGACATTGCTCAGGTACAGGCAGCTGGGATCAAGGGAATCCCTAGAAGTGCATAGGGGATACAGGAGTTTACTGAAGAAGGAAATCAGCAGGGCTAAAGTGGAGTATGAGATAGCCTTGGCTGAGCAGATTCAGGTGAATCCAAATCCAGTATACTAAAGAAAAAGAATAACTAGAGAGAGAATAGGACGTCTTAAAATCCAAAATGGGCATGCATGTGTAAAACCTCAAGAGATGATTGAGGTCCTCAATTTCCCCTCTGTGTTTACCATG
>NW_025133380.1:0-1161 GCF_004010195.1 Chiloscyllium plagiosum
GACGAACTAAGAGCATGGATCAGTACCTGGTGCTATAATGCTGTGGCCATAACACAGACGTGGGTTTCTCAGGGGCAGGAATGGTTGCTGGAACTTCAAGGATTTAGAGCATTTAAAAAGAATAGGGAGGGGGAAAAAAGAGGAGGGGATGTAGCACTACTAATCAGAGAGGGTATCACAGCTACGGAAGCTTCCATTGTCGAGGAAGATCTGCCTACCGAGTGAGTATGGGTGGAAATTAGGAAGAACAAGGCAGCAGTCACCTCGTTAGGGGTTTACTACAGGCCCCCCAATAGCAGCAGGGAGATGGAAGAAAGCATAGGTCGGGCGATTTTGGAAACGTGTGGACGTAATACGGTTGTTGTAATGGGTCTCTTTAACTTTCCCAATATTGATTGGAACCTCCTTCGAGCAGAAGATTTGAATGGTGCAGTTTTTGTAAGGTGTGTTGAGGAGGGTTTCCTAACTCCGTACGTTGACAGGCAAACGAGGGGAGTGGCCATTCTATAATTGGTGCTCGGAAAAGAGCCGGGGCAGGTATCAGATCTTGTGGTAGGAGAGAATTTTGCTGATAGTGACCACAACTGCCTCACATTCTACATAGCTATGGAGAATGAGAGGATTAGGCAAAATGGGAGGATATTTAATTGGGAAAGAGGAAACCATGAGTTAGCGATTAGACATGAGTTAGGAAGCATGGATTGGGAGCAATTGTTCCATGGTAAAGACACTATAGACATGTGCAGACTATTTAAGGAACAGCTGTAGCGAGTGATGAATAAATATGTCCCTCTGAGACAGGCACGAAGGAGTAAGATAAAAGAATCTTGGATGACGAGAGCGGTGGAGCGTCTCGTCACAATGAAGGAGGAAGGAGGTAGCTTACATAAGTTGGAGGAAGCTGGGGTCAAGCTCAGCTCTCGAGGATTACAGGCAGGCGAGGAATGAGCTCAAAAATGGTCTGAGGAGAGCCAGGAGGGGGCACGAGAAAGGCTTGGCAGAACGGATTACGGAGAACACAAAGGCATTTTACACTTATGTGAGGAATAAGAGAATGGTCAACGAAAGAATAGGGCAGATCAGGGATAGCATAGGGAACTTGTGTGTGGAGTCCGAGGAGGTAGGGGAGCCCTAAATTCGTTTTTTGCTTCTGTCTTTACG
>NW_025133381.1:0-1161 GCF_004010195.1 Chiloscyllium plagiosum
GTAACTCAGAAAGTGCTCCCTCAATACCTCAGAAAGCGCACCCTCAATAGCTTACATAGTTCTCCCTCAGTACCACACATAATGGTCCCTTAATTCCTCAGATAGTGCTCCCTCAATACCTCAGAAAGTGCTCCCACAATACCTCAGAAAGTGCTCCCTCAATACCTCAGACAGTGCTCCCTCAGTACCTCAGGAACTGCTCCCTCAATATCTCAGAAAATGCTCCCTCAATACCTAAGGAACGGCTCCCTCAATATCTCAGAAAATGCTCCCTCAGTACCTCAGAAAGTGCTCCCGCAGTACCTCAGAAAGTTCTCCCTCAGTACCTCAGAAAGTGCTCCCTCATTATCTCAGAACGTGCTCCCTTAGTACCTCAGAAAGTGCTCCCTCAATACCTCAGAAAGTGCTCCCTCAGTACCTCAGACAATTCTCCCTCAATACCTCAGAAAGTGCTCCCTCAATACCTCAGATAGTTCTCCCTCAATACCTCAGAAGGTGCTCCCTCAATACCTCAGATAGTTCTCCCTCTGTACCTCAGAAAGTGCTCACTCAATACCTCAGAAAGTGCTCCCTCATTATCTCAGAAAGTGCTCCCTTAGTTCCTCAGAAAGTGCTCCCTCAATACCTCAGAGATTACTCCCTCAGTACCTCAGATAATTCTCCCTCAATACCTCAGAAAGTGCTCCCTCAATACCTCAGAAAGTGCACTCTCAGTACCTCAGAAAGTGCTCCCTCAGTTACTCAGAGAGTGCTCCGTCAATACCTCAGACAGTGCTCCCTCAATACCTCAGAAAGTGCTCCCTCAATACCTCCGATAATGCTCCCTCAATACCTCAGATAGTTATTCCTCAGTATGTCAGACAGTGCTCCCTCAGAATATGGTCCCTCAGTCCCTCGGACAGTGCTCCCTCAATACCTCAGAAAGTGCTCCCTCAGAACCTCAGGCAGTGCTCCCTCAATACCTCAGAGAGTGCTCCCTCAGTACCTCAGAAAGTGCTCCCTTAGTACCTCAGAAAGTGTTCCCTCAATGCCTCAGAAAGTGTTCCCTCAATGCCTCAGAAAGTGCTCCATCAATGCCTCTGAAGGTGCCCACACAATACCTCAGAAAGTGCACCCGCAATACCTCAGATATTTCTCACTAAATACCTCAGCAAGTGCTCC
>NW_025133382.1:0-1161 GCF_004010195.1 Chiloscyllium plagiosum
CGCTGCACTGTCAGAGGGTCAGTACGGGTGGAGTTCTGCACTGTCAGAGGGTCAGTACTGAGAGAGCTCTTCACAGCTAAAGGATCAGTACTGAGGAAGCGTTGCACTGTCAGACGGTCAGTATTGAGGGCCGGCTGCATTGCCAGAAAGTCAATACTGAGGGAGTGCAACATTGTCAGAGTGTCGGGACGGAGGAAGCGCTGAAATATCCGATGGTCAGTACTGAGGGAGTGCAGCACTGTCAGAGGGTCAGTACTGAGGGAGTGTCGCACTGTGAGGAATCCTGGACCAAGAGAGTGCTGCACTGTCAGAGGGTGAGTACTGAGCGAGTGCTGCACTGTCAGACCGTCAGTACTGAGGGAGTGCTGCACTGTCAGATGGTCAGTACTGAGGGAGCGCTGCACTGTCAGAGTGTCAGTACTGAGGGAGAGCTGCATTGTCAGAGGGTCACTACTGAGGGAGTGCTGCACTGTCAGAGGGTGAGTACTGAGCGAGTGCTGCACTGTCAGACCGTCAGTACTGAGGGAATGCTGCACTGTCAGATGGTCAGTACTGAGGGAGCGCTGCACTGTCAGAGTGTCAGTACTGAGGGAGAGCTGCATTGTCAGAGGGTCACTACTGAGGGAGTGCTGCACTGTCAGAGGGTGAGTACTGAGCGAGTGCTGCACTGTCAGACCGTCAGTACTGAGGGAGTGCTGCACTGTCAGATGGTCAGTACTGAGGGAGCGCTGTACTGTCAGAGTATCAGTACTCTGGGAGTTCTACACTGTCAGAGGGTCAGTACTGAGGGAGTGCTGCACTGTCAGAGGGTCAGTATGGAGGGAGTGCTGCATTGTCAGAGGGTCAGGACGGACAGAGTGTTACACTGTCAGAAGTTCAGTACTGAGGGAGTGCTGCACTGTCATTATGTCAGTTCTGAGGAAGTGTTTTTTCAGAGGGTCAGTACTGAGTGAGTGCCAAAGAGTCAGTGCTGAGACATTCCTCGACTTTCAGAGGTGCAGGAACGAGGCAGTGCAGCACTGTCTGAGAGTCAGTACCGAGGGAGTTCTGCTGTGTCGGAGGGCCAGTACTGAGTGAATGCCGCGGTGTCGGACGGTCATTACAGAGGGAGTGCTGCTCTGTCAGAGTATCTGCATTGAGCGAGTGCCACATTGTCGGAGG
>NW_025133383.1:0-1161 GCF_004010195.1 Chiloscyllium plagiosum
CAAGGTCTTGTGTGGAGCTGTATTTGAACTGAGCTTTCACGTAACTAACACTCTCAAGTGATACAGTGCCAATGTGAAGAGGTTTATCTCTAGAACAATGGTAACATTCTGTCTGCGTGATTAATTCTGGATCTGACGGTTCATTTAATATCTGGGATGATTATCCAAGCTGGATAACATGCCATTGGTGTAAAACTCATTCCTGATTAGCGCATTCATTCGTTTTCTGTCTTTCTTGAATTTGTCAATTGCCACTTATAATGGTTTGGAGGTTTCTGGAATTCTTAACAAATTTAATAATAAATATCAGCATCTACAAAGGATCCGCACTGATAATTGTGTTTTTTTATATTCTCAGTCTCTTCACTTTTCAGCCATCTTCTCCGTTCCTTAAACTCTTCTATATCTAGTTACCTTCTTGAGCGTACCATGACCTCACTGTCCTGCAACTCAGCTTCGGTCAATGTGACCTTTGACCCTGCCAATAGGCAGTTAACAAGATTATCCTCAACTTCCTAATTTAGCGACTGCCTCTGCTCTGCCATCGGTCTCACCCCTTCCAGGGTGCATTTTCCATCTGACAGCAACGAAGGGAAGGGACTGAAAACAGCAGTAAGTTCATCACCGTGTACTTACAAAGTGCTGTTCCTACTTCAGTGACTCACTGACCAGGGCACCTCGCTTTCTTGATGCATCTACGCTTTTCAACCTTTCACCGTTTAAGATATTCCCGGCACATCTGTTCTTCCAGTGAAAACGGGATAATATTACATTCCATCAGCCGTTCCCGCCCATGCACTCAGCCTATCCTAATCCACCTGGAGTCACCATCCATTTTCCTCACAACATGGACATGGAAAGCTGTGGTTTTGCAATGTGGACTCGGACTCTAATCTAAACCCTAGGTTCAGAACGTTCTTGTTCAGGAGTAACCATCTTGTCAAAAAGGGCAATATCTAACTCAGAATAAAAACTAACCAGGTTTATTGGGCATGAAGTTTGATACTGAACGGTTGAGTCATCAAGGAACGGTATGATGCACGTTGGCTTTGTTGTGGGGAAAATCACCAATCTCAGAGTCGATTAATCGACAGAGTTTATTGTACAAAGAAACCAGAGCTCCGGGAAGAGAGAGAGAGAGAGAGACACGGCAGCACAGCT
>NW_025133384.1:0-1161 GCF_004010195.1 Chiloscyllium plagiosum
GAATCCTAGGATAAATGCCATCAGGCCCAGGGGGATTATCTATTTTCACCTTATCTATTTCACTTGTTTATTCGGCTCAAGCGAGACCAATGTGTGTAGTTACGCAATTTACATTGCAGCAGGGATGTAGTAGAAAGGGAAACGATGCAGGGGAGATTTGATGAGATATTGTCTGGGCTAAAGAAGTGCGATTGGACAAACTAGAGTTGTTTTTCTTAGAGCAGAGGAGATTGAGGGGGGGGGCATTATTAAGATGTAAAATGTACTGAGGGATATGGATAGAATAGACTGAAGTACATGTTACACTTTGATGGAGACTTCGACCACGGTTGGCCATCGATTTAAGGTCAGAGGCGTGGAAAAACGTTTTCAAACAGTGGGTGTTTGAAATCTGGAATACAGTGTATGCAAGGACCGAAGAGGCAGAAATCCCCATAACTTTCCGAAATACTCGGATGTGAATTTGTGATGCCAAGACATACAAGGCTATGGGTAAAGTTATCTGAAATGGAGTACGGACAGTTCAGTGATTGTTCCTGAGCAATACAGTTATTCCATTCCAAGGACGGGTTATTAACACCTGTCCTTCCATTCTCGAAGGGACATGTCACAGAAAGAACTGTTCTGTCTGAATCAACGTGGGGAGTACTGATACTCTCAGGGAGACAGAGTGACAGTGATAGCGCAAACACGTGACTTCTGCAGGCTGTACCTACTGTCAGTGTTTGAATGAAAATCATTAAATGCTTTTGCTCCGGATTGAGCTGTTTATTTATAGCATGTAGCACAGGAAGATATACATTCTGCCCTTTCCCCACAAGCTCATACCACTGAATACCGGCACAATGCAAGAAACTTTCTCTCTGTACTCCATCGTCCAATCCTTCTTGACTTCCAGCACTTCCCCATATGGCATCATTCCACGAAATCCAAGAAGGTGCAATTTTGATCGTTTATGATGTCTCTCCTCATTGTGTAAGTTTCAGTGATTTATCTGCCCATCATTCAATTTAGCAAACTGCATTTCCTGCTCACAATGTGATCTCGTCCAGACTGGGGAGAGAAAAACGGAGTGGGTGACAAACGTGTGTGCACCTTCGTTCTATCTGCAAGCAAAATAAGATCCTAAGCTTCCAGGTACCTGTCACTGCAACATCGCAC
>NW_025133385.1:0-1161 GCF_004010195.1 Chiloscyllium plagiosum
CCTTCTTAACTAATGACTCAACCAGCAAGTTTAGCTTCGGCAAATCCTGCCTTGGAATCCGAAGTCCCTTTGAACTTCAGATTTCTGAATTTTCTTCCCATTTAGTAAATAGTGCATGCCTGTATTCTTCATACAAATGTACATGACCTTACACTCTCCCACATTGTATTCCATCTGCTACTACTTTTTCAACTCTCCTATACTGTCTAAATCTTTCTTCGGGGTCCCTGCCTCCTCAATACTACTTGCCCATCCACCTATCTTTGCATCAACTGCAAACGGATCCAAAATGCCCTCAGTTCTGCCGTCCAAATCATTAACCTATAAAGTGAAATGTTGTGATCCCAGCACTGACCCTTGTGAAAAACTACTAGTCACTGGCTGCCATCCAGAGGACTATTTTATCCCCACCCTGCCTCCTGCCAGTCAGCCAACCTTTTATCCATGTTAATACCTGGCCTCTAACACCATGCACCCTTGTCTTACTCAGCAGCCTCCTGTGCGTGCGGCACCTTATCAGAGGCCTTCTGGAAGTCCAAATAGAAACTCCCATTGGCTCTCTTGATCTGACCTGCTTGTTACCTCTTCAAAGAAATCTCATTAGTTTGAGGAAAAAAGGTACTTATTGAAATGAAGAGAATCAGAAGATCTGGGTCATTCCTACAGACAGAGTGGGAGTGTTGCTCAAAGCAGTCTCTGGTCGTCCCAGTGTAAAAGAGACTGCATTATGAGCAGCAATGGCAGAAGACTGGATTGAAAGAGTACAAGTGAAATGTTGCTTCATCTGGAAGGTATGATTGGGGCCATGGATAGTGAGAAGGGAAGAGGGGAATGGGCAAGTATTGCAGCTTCTGCATTTGCATGGGAAAGTGCCATGGGGGAGTGGAGAAGTGTTTGGGGTGATGGAGGCTTTCAAAGAGGGATGATCCCTGTGAAATTCTGAGAGTGGACAGGAGGGGAAGATTTGTTTGATGGTGCTGTCCTGCTTGAGATGGTGGAAGCGGTGGAGGATGATTCTGTGAATGTGGATTCTAGTGCAGTAGGAAGTGAGGACAAGTGGAAGTCCATCATTGTACTGGGAAGGAGGAGACAGAGTGAGGGCAGAAGTGAGGAAAATGCGCCAGTCACAGCTGAAGGCTCTGTCCACCAGAGTTAGGGGAT
>NW_025133386.1:0-1161 GCF_004010195.1 Chiloscyllium plagiosum
AAGGACTTCCTCTTTCGGATTACAGCTGCTGAAAATCCTGGAAAAACATAATTTTTGACCCCTTGTACCACAATGCCTGTGGATCATTTCCCAGGGATCTGGAAGCTTCTATGACTTTTTGCTTGTCCTTATATGAATGGAAATGCAGTAGGACCGAGCGGGCGCGCTGCACTGGGCCTGACCTGTGCACTGTAACCCGATACGCCCTTTCAATCTGCAGCCTGCTGGACTCGATGTGAAGGCCCAAAAACTTCGGCAGCCAGCTTTCAAAGAAGCTGACTGGCTGCTCACCTTCAGGGAGCCCGACAATTCAGAGATTTATCTTCTCACCTCGATTTTCAAGGTCATCAATATGGTCTTGCAAGGCCCACATCTCTCACTCCAGCACCTGGGTCCAACTGGATGAGGACTCCATCACGGCTTCCAAGGTCTTAGTTCGACCCTCCACCTCCTCCAGCCTGTCCCTGATGCCTTGGATCTCCTGTTCATGCTTCTGCAGCTTGGATGCGATAGGTTGGACCTGGGCACTATTCTCCCCAAGGATCTCCTCAATCGCAGCTGCAACTTTCAAGGTCAGTCTCTCAATCACCGCAGCCAATTCCTGTGAGTCTGTCAGGTCCCTGGGGGGTTCAGGAGAGGCTGCTGCTGCTGCAGTCTCTGGTGTGGTAGGTGCTGCAGGGGAGTGTCCTCCCTGCTGCTGTTTGCTTGCTCCTTTTCCCTTTGACATCCTTCCCACTCCCAAATATTAACAAATATGTGTTCTGTAAGGTTTTAAACTAGTAATTCCACCACCCTAAGTTGGCCAGGGATGGCAAAAAACACAGGTATGCCTTGGCTGTTAGGCAGAGCTGTCCACAGCAGTTCTATGTAATTGCCGACATCTTGCCGAGTCTGACAATACTTTCTCGATTGATTTTCTGAAGATATCGATCAGGATCACATTTAGAATTCACTCAGTTAGAGGCAGTAATACTTATGAGTTAGTTTTCTTTCTCCGAACTTCCAAGTCAAAGAGAATGGTAACGTAGTCTTCTCTGGGAAATAGAAATAACTATTCTCGAGAATGCTGTAGTATTTGCAGAAGCAATAACTGCATCATAATCAGAGTTTTTTGGTCAGAGACAAATGCCAAAAGGTATAAGTGTGACAGCAGTTAGACAT
>NW_025133387.1:0-1161 GCF_004010195.1 Chiloscyllium plagiosum
CCAATCCTTTAATAATCTTATATGTTTCAATCACATCCCCTCTCAGTCTTCTAAACTCAAGGGTATACAAGCCCAGTCGCTCCAGTCTTTCAGCATAAGGTAGTCCTGCCATTCCAGGAATTGACCTCGTGAACCTATGCTGCACTCTCTCAATATCCAGAATGTCTTTCCTCAAATTTGGAGACCAGAACTGCACACAATACTCCAGGTGTGGTCTCACCAGGGCCCTGTACAGCTGCAGAAGAACCTCTTTGCTTCTATACTCGATCCCTCTTGTTATGAAGGCCAGCATGCTATTAGCCTTCTTCACAACCTGCAGTACCTGCATGCTTACCTTCATTGACTGGTGTACAAGGACACCCAGATCTCTCTGTACTGCCCCTTTACCTAAATTTTTCCATTTAGGTAGTAATCTGCCTTCTTGTTCTTGCCACCAAAGTGGATAACCATACATCTATCCACATGGTGAAGACAGTGCAGGAGAGAGATGCCATGCATCTGTCCACTCACCTAACCTATCCAGGTCACCCTGTAATCTCCTAACATCCTCATCACATTTCACCCTGCACTCGCCTAACTTGTCCAGGTCACCCTGTAATCTCCTAACATCACATTTCACCCTGCCACCCAGCTTAGTATTATCAGCAAATTTGCTAATGTTATTACTAATACCATCTTCTATATCATTAATATATATTGTAAAAAGCTGCGGTCCCAGTACTGATCCCTACGGTACCCCACTGGTCACTGCCTGCCATTCCGAAATGGAGCCGTTTATCACTACTCTTTGTTTCCTGTCATCCAACCAACTTTCAATCCAAGTTAGTACTTTGCCCCCAATACCATGTGACCTAATTTTAAGGCTGTCCAAGAGAAAGGCTGCAGTAATGAATATAGTGGATTCTTTCTTGATTATATGTTTTTGGAGATAAGTCTCTTGATTAAACTTAAAATATAAGCCATAGCTATTAATTTAACCTGGGGCAGTGTTTGTAGAGGAATAAGATGGTGTTATTTTCTGGGTCTGTAGATTGTGATGGAGCAAAAATGGCCTTTGCAGTGATATGTACTTCTTTTCAAATGTGGGAGTTTAAAGAGAGTTTAAGGGTTACTGCGGATTATATCTGTTATAAATGCTGTTGGATGCGAATCTTATCAGAT
>NW_025133388.1:0-1161 GCF_004010195.1 Chiloscyllium plagiosum
TAATATTGAATTGAAAGGGGTTAACTGGAACTATTTGTTCACCGACTGTGATTATTGTCAATCACTGTGGATTCTAGTTGTCCCAGTGGAGGGTTTCCATCGTTAAACGATAAATTAGCTCTATCAATGCATTACCCCAAAGTGTGAGAGGGAGTATGACCGACAGCACTAACAGGGATCAGCAGCTCCAAAGGGAAGGGAGGAGAGATTAGAATCTGAGAACATTACACTCGAATGTTCCAACAATGGATCAGAATCTGTGAACATTCGATTTGAATGTTCCAACAACGGACAGGAGTTTATCCTTGGGTCTTTACTTTCTTTCTCAGCCTTGGATATCATTAGCATAGCGGATCCAGGAATTCCTTTGGATTATTCAAGGTGGTTACTATCCCATCCTCACTATCGATGGTACTCCTAATAAGTCATTCTCTTTGACTGTTACATTGGGTTGAACTGAATTTCCGCTCATGATATGTAAATTTTAGAAAATGGAAATCAATGTCTTCGGTTCTAATCAAAAATTCCTTTGCTTATAAAGTATATAAAACAACTTACTATTTACAAATTATTCACTGATACGCGAGAAGGAGCCAGACTGTTCTCAAGCTCCATAATCCATTCTGTCCTGCACAGATGTACATTATCATATCCTCCCCATCCACCAATCCTGTCCAATACAACCATTATGATATTCCAGTCGCCTCCTCAGCCTCAGCGCAATTCCAAAATGAACCATCGTTTGTGCTTTTGTTAAATCCGATACAGCTGTTTCTTCAAGTCTCTTCAAACCACGTGTCAATTACAAAATAATTGCACTTGAGATGTTTAACTTGTTCTCTGCACAGAATCTGTCATATGTAAGACAGTGTATAGTACTCAAGTCATTGACTCTTAACCTACTGCCATCGAATAATAATCCATTGTTATCTCATGAAGGAAGTTGATATAATTAAAATGAACCCATTATCATTTGTGAAAAAAAGACCATCTGTTTGCCTCATGTCCTTTCGAGAAGGCAATCGGTCATCCTTGCCTGGTCAGGTCTCCGTGTGACTGCAATCTCACAGCAATGTGGTTTACTCTTTACTGTCCCGTGGAACAGCTGAAGCAGCCACTCAGTTTTTCATCTGTATAACATACTGGCCTGCCAAGGGCTGC
>NW_025133389.1:0-1161 GCF_004010195.1 Chiloscyllium plagiosum
AAATCCTCCATGTCTTTCCCATAGACTGGTGACTAGAACTGCACACAATACACCAGCTAATTTCTAGATGTGATTTCTAGATGGAGAAAAAAATTACTTTTGCTGCACAACTATCACCTGCTCTTGGCATGTTGCTGGAGAAAAGTTCCTGCTGGAACCTAAGCACTTCTTTGTGGCTTATGAACTAAGTAAGCCATTAGTCCATCTATATTGCCTTTCGTGGCACTGGCAATGTCCAACCTGTTTAATTTTTTTATCAGTGAAAGGCCATCCTTCTTATTTATGCTTCTGATGAAAGGACACAAGTTAAATTTCCACACAAAGGTGAAACGTATAGCTTTAAAGTCTATAAAATGGTCGAGAGAATTTTATTTAATTTTAGAATCTAAAACCTTAAAACTCAGTATAATATTTTTCAGTATTATTAAAAAGCACATTATCAAAAGAATTGTGTGATTTGATGAAATAACAACAAATAAATCACCATGTCCCATGTTTTCAAATATTTCAGGAAGGAGAGTTACCTGAACACACCACACCAGCTGCTTCCACTTCTCTGGAACAGTTATTATGAGCCAGCTGCTTCAATTCACACTTCCAGGGGTCTTCCTCGCTGCCTTTGCAGCCAATTTCAAAGTTCAGCATAGGCCAATTGCCAACTGCAAACTGAGAATTCCCTAATGCAGATAGAGCATCACCACATCCCAGGTATTTACATAAAACATGAGCATCATTCAAATCCCACATGCGACCGCAGATAATATTCCAAACACTGAAGCTACGGGCTTGAACTGTCCCAGCACATGGGCTACCTCCACCCTGGAGAATTGCACTTTGCTGCACTGTTATGGAAGAAGACAGTTTCAGAATAAGTATGATCACTATGGCATCTGAATTAAATTGATTTGAATTTATTGTCACATGTACTGAGGCACAGTGAAAAGCTTTGTCTTGCGAGCAATACATGCAGATCACAGAATTAATAGCATAGATAAGTAAATAATAGGTAAACAGCAGCAAAAACAAAAACGCAGGTACAGGCAAATGTATTTGGCATCTGTGTTAGGTTACCTAAACCTCTCCATGACAAAATTCATGCTTTGTTTCTGCTTTCACAAAGATGGAAGCAGATAATTTCCCAGAAATGTTCAAGGATAGAGT
>NW_025133390.1:0-1161 GCF_004010195.1 Chiloscyllium plagiosum
GACGATTTCTCAGTTTGTCTGATTGTTACTGGTTTTTGCTTTCCTGGAACGGTCCTGCTTAACGATTCGGGCCAGTGTTTTGAATGGGGGGGGTGGGGGGTGAAGCCCACTCAATGATTCCATCCCGAATGCATACTTTGCTACAGATGCTCAGTTTTCTCACACCTTGAAGAAAGGAATCCCCGTTGGGGCCGAGGAGGGAGCATGGAGGTAAATAGGTCCACACTCTGATAGAAAATGTTTGTCTTTATTTCCCATTGGACAGTAACATTCAAGCGGGCAGCGCTACGTACCCTCTGATTCACAAAACCTTAAAGTACAAACCGCAGAGTTGAAATAAGAACAAATAAACAGAAAGAGGTGATACAGAGAGCATGCTGGTGTACCCAGAAAAACAACTATCGGATTGCAGTGCTATGCTTGCGCGACACGAACAGGGGAATCATCTTCCAGGCAAGACTATACACAGATGTGCCGATGTACATACTCGAAGAGAGGTAGATAGAATCAGAATTACCGTTTAGATATTGTGTGAATTTCATGCAGGGGAGTACTCAGTGCCAAAAAAAAAAAAAAACAGTGCTATACAGAAGTTCACTCGCGGATTTGAAGACAGGGAGGTGACTGACTCCGAGAACTGACTGTTCCTGCCATGGGTGACTGGCACTGACTTTTGTTTGGAAAGCTGGCATGTTGAAGGAAACACCATGTACCCAAACATGGGGAAGGATTCGATCAGATGGAGAGCGAAAATAATTCTGCTCTGAAGGAGAAACCCCCTGCACAATTTGGTACTTCTCTCTCAAAGTTTCCAAACTTTCCCCAGCCATTTCCCAATTCTAAGCTCAGAAGTAAGAAATGCCTGATCAGTGATAGGCCTCATTCGTGTTGGGTACTCTATTTGATGATTGAATTAGATTTGCTAAGTTCACCGGACAGTTTTACGTATTGACAACGCACTAAAACCAATGAAAGTGAAATGCTTTCTATTTGCAAACAGCGAAGATGTTCTGAAGAAAAATCGAAATGTTCTGAAGAAAAATCTCTTCCTCTTTCAAACATCCTCCCTCCCCATCCCCGGCAAGGTTGATGCCTCGTTTGCTCAGTTTGTTTTTTCCATTGTTGCTCGTTTACCCGTACCATAGACTGAGTCCATTTCCG
>NW_025133391.1:0-1161 GCF_004010195.1 Chiloscyllium plagiosum
TTACAGCCAGTCTCAATACCAGAAACTTGGCTGATCATGCTATGTTCACCTGAGAATCCATCAACCCCTACATTTTCCAAAACAGCATACTTGTTTGAAATGGGTATATCCACAAAAGACTCCTGCATTAGGTACCTACCTCTCTTACCTTTCCTGGAATTAACCTATCTGTGTGACTGCATCTGAGACTTCCCCCCTTCCTATAACTGCCATCCATCACATACTGTTACTGTTGCAAATTCCTCATTGCTTCTATCTGTCTCTCCAACCGATCCATTCAATCTGATAAGATTCGCATACAATAGCATTTACGGCAGATATAATCCGCAGTAACCCTTAAACTCTCTTTAAACTCCCACATCTGACAAGAAGTGCATATCACTATACTAAAGGCCATCCTCTCATAGGACAGCAACCCTGTCCTAGTTTGGTACACATACCTTCATGCTAAGTATATCCTTTCTGAGGTAAGGTCACCAGAAATGCACACAGGAATGGTCTTTACAATTTGAAGCAAGATTTCATCACTACTCAAATTCACTTGAATAAAGGCTAACATAGCCTTCTAAGTTGCTTGCAGCTTCTGGGTGCTACCTTTCAGTAATTTATGAACAGGGACATCTAGATCTCTTTGAACACCAACATTTTCCAATCTCTCACCATTTAAGAAATACTCTATAACTTTGATCCTCCTGCCAAAACACAAGAAAAAGTTCTCAGTACTTGTATTTTCACCACTTCAGAAAGGCACAATGAAATTCTTATATTCATCAAAAAGTAAACATGTTAAGACTGAAGAACTTTTTCAGAAATATCAGCAATACCACATTCAATGAGTAAAGTGAAGAACAATGCGAGGTGATGCATTTTGGAAGGTTGAATTTTAAAGCTGAGTACAGGATTAAGGATAGGATTCTTGGCAGTGTGGAGGAACAGGGGAATCTTGGTGTGCAGGTACATAGATCCATTAAAATGGCCACCCAAGTGGAGAGGGTTGTTAAGAAAGCATATGGTATTTTGGCTTTCATTAACAGGGGGATTGAGTTTAAGAGTCATGAGATCTTGTTGTAGTTCGATAAAACTTTGGTTAGACCGCACTTGGAATATTGCATCCAGTTCTGGTCGCCATATTATAGGAAAGATGTAGATGCTTTGGAGAGG
>NW_025133392.1:0-1161 GCF_004010195.1 Chiloscyllium plagiosum
CTGCAGTGGCAAAGGTCCCAGTCCATCGAGCCTATCCTTAAACACTCCATTCCCAACAACAGACTGACAAATCCTTTCTGAACCCTCTCCAATTTAATAATATCCTCAATGTAACTGGGTGACCATAATTGCACAGTACTTCAGGAGAGACCTCACGAATGTCCAGCTCAACCTGAAGATAATGTTCCAGCTCCTGTACTCAAAGGTCTGAGCAATGAAGGCAAGCAAACCAAACGCCGTCATAACCACCGTGCCTACACATGGTGCAAACTTCAAAAAAAAAAATACCAGAACCCTAGATATCTCTGTTCGACAATACTACTAATGGCCCGACATTTAATTGTAGGTGTCCTCTCCTTGTTTGTTTTCTCAAATTGTGATACATTGTTTTTATTGAAATTAAACTCCATCTGCCACTCCTCAGTCCAGTGACTGATAGTACTGGGGAAGAAAGGCTGGACAGTAATCAGCTGCCTTGGATTCCTTCGTGGTTTTAAGTAGAGAGCAGCTGCACGTTAGAAGCAGGAAAGAGTGTTTGGTGTTTTTGATCCAGAAAGTATGCTCTTTCTTCGTTTCTGGTGTTCAGTGATAAATATCTATTCCAAATCCTTTATTGTGCAGAGTGTGTCTGCAGGATGCTTTTTCCCTCATATTGCAGATGTCAGATAATAGCCACTTAAGGTGGAAACCATAGCCAAGCAATTAAAGATCTTCATAGTTTATCTCGAAGGCAGCACACATAAACCCAACATTCTAGAATTGAAGTGAGTACGTTTCACCTGTTTAACAATGTAATTCATTTAACTGTGTAAGTCAGTAAAAGTGAACCAAATTTTAATGAATCCACACCGAGCTGAAAGCTGACATTTAAAATGTGACCCAAAATCTGGGCATGGTTTAAGTCTTGTATAGTGAATAACGCCCATGCCTCTGAGCCAGAGCTCTGGGTTAGATTCCAATACATGAACTTGCGTTGTAGTGTCTCTCGCTCTGGACCAGAATGTCTGGATTCAAGACCTGCCTGTCAACGAAGTATGTCACAGTATTTCAAAACTGCATGATGAACAAACACACAGAAGAATAATGTTGCAGCTTCAGGGATTGTTGCCAAATGGTGGGAGTATGTCGACCTCTGAGCCCATAAGTTTAGATTCAAATCCC
>NW_025133393.1:0-1161 GCF_004010195.1 Chiloscyllium plagiosum
AAAAGGAGATCTCTGCAGTGTCAACAGGACTGTGATTGCCATTCCCTTTTCTGACACCGAGTTTTCTGTCGTTTTTATCCTTCCAAACCTCGGGGTACTTTGATACATTGAAGTGTCTTGCTTGACTGTTTTAGAGACCATTGAAGAGTTTATCACACGTCTGTGTGTCTGGGGTCACTTTTAGGCCAGACCAAGGAAGTGCAGGAGATTCACTTCCTGAAAGTACATTCGGGAAGGAAACTGGTGTTTCCAATCAACATTGGCTTCAAGGTCACTATTAATGAAACCAGATTTTAAATCTCGATATGTTATTAAGTATTTTTAACTTCCACCAGCTGCCAGAGCATTAGCCTGGTTTGGATTAGTAATCCAGTGACATTTCCACAACGGCACCATCTCCACATGGTGACCTATCGGAAACCACAATGAGCACGTTATTTCTGTGCTGCTTGACCGCTCTGTCAGAAAAAAAACAACCACTAATGTGACATTATGGCACTGAGGGTGTGGAAATTGGTCAGATTGTAACTATTCTTCCCTTTGGGAATTGGACGTAGCTAAGTAATTATCGGCTTTGTGAGGGAGATGTCAGAGTTTTCATCTTGGTAGTAATGGAAGACTGAGGGATTATCTCAGTCAAAAAGTTACAGATTGTGCTTGAATATAATACTGCTTCTGCTATGGTCTACAGCACCAGATCAATGTCAGGAATTATGTATTTAAGAACGTTCACAGAGTTATATCATTGAAGGTATGTACAGAGACATTTTGACTTGAAAATGAATTGAGTGCAACGAGGAATTACTGCTGAAATAGGAGTTTGCAAGTCATAGACTCTTAGTCATACAGCGTGCAAGCAGACCCTTCGGCCCACCTCTTCCATGCTCACCAGGTTTCCTAAACCGAACGAGTTGTATTTTTCTGCTGTTGGAACATACCCCTCCAAACCTTTTCTATTCATGTGCACATCAAATTGTCTTTCGATTGTTGTAATTGTACTGACCAATGCCAGTTCCCCTGACATCTCGCTACATGTCTCTGTAGCGCTCTCTGTGAGAAACAGCTGCCCTTAGATCTTTTTTAAATCTCTTCCCTTTCACCTTAACCCTATCCTGCCTGGATTTGGAAACGCCCACCCTGGGAAAAAGACCTTTGCTATTC
>NW_025133394.1:0-1161 GCF_004010195.1 Chiloscyllium plagiosum
GCAGTCCCTGTGTATAATATAGAGAATAGCAGACCCTCTGTATACTATAGAGGATAGTAGTCTCTGTTAATAATATAGAGAATTGCAGTCTCTGTGTATAAGAAAGAGAATAGCAGTCCCTGTGTCTAATATAAGGAATAGTAGTCTCTGTGTCGAATATAGAGAATAGTAGTCTCTGTGTATAATATAGAGAATACCAGTTCCTGTGTCTAATACAGATAATAGCAGTCCCTGTGTATAATATAGAGAATAGCAGTCCCTGTGGAAAAGATAGAGAATAGCAGTCTCTGTGTATAATATAGAGAGTAGCAGTCCCTGTGTATAATATAAGGAATAGTTGTCTCTGTGTATAATATAGACAATAGCAGTCCCTGTGTATAATATCGAGAATAGCAGTCTCTGTGTTGAATATAGAGAATAGTAGTCTCTGTGTATAATATATAGAATAGCAGTCTCTGTGTATAATATAGTGAATAGCTGTCTCTGTGTATAATGTAGAGAATAGCAGTCCCTCTGTATAATATAGAGAATAGCAGTCTCGGTGTATAAAATATAGAATAGCAGTCCCTGTGTATAATATAGAGAATAGCAGTCCCTGTGTATAATATAGAGAATAGCAGTCTCTGTGTCTAATGTAGTGAATAGCTGTCTCTGTGTATAATATAGAGAATAGCAGTCCCTGTGTATAATATACAGAATGGCAGTCTCTGTGTATAATATAGAGAATAGCAGTCCCTGTGTCTAATACAGAGAATAGCAGTTTCTGTGTTTAATAGAGAGAATAGCAGTTCCTGTGTCTAATATAGAGAATAGCAGTCCCCGTGGAGAAAATAGAGAATAGCAGTTTCTGTGTATAATATAGACAACAGCAGTCCCTGTGTCTAATATAGAGAACAGTAGTCTCTGTGTATAATATAGAGAATAGCAGTCCCTGTGTATAATATAGAGAATAGCATTCTCTGTGTATAATATAGAGAATAGCAGTCCCTGTGTCTAATATTGAGAATTGCAGTCTCTGTGTATAATAAAGAGAATAGCAGTCCCTGTGTCTAATAATAAGAATCGTAGTCTCTGTCTATAATATAGATAATAGTAATAAGAATCGTAGTCTCTGTCTATAATATAGATAATAGCAGTCTCTGTGTATAATATAGAGAATAG
>NW_025133395.1:0-1161 GCF_004010195.1 Chiloscyllium plagiosum
AATTCTGACTAACACAGTTGGCATTCTGATAAGATAACAAGACATGATTAAAGAAAAGGTATAAAGTGACGGAGTTTAATTCAGATACATGTGAGGTGCTGAATTCTGGGAAAGCAGGACTTATACACTGAATGGTAAGGCCCTAGGGAGTGTTGCTGAAAAAGAGACCTTGGAGTGGAGGTTCATAGCTCCTTGAAAGTGGAGTCGCAGGTAGATGGGATTGTGAAGAAGGCATATGGTATGCCTTCCTTTTTTGGTCAGAGTGTTGAGGAAAGGAGTTGGGAGGTCATGTTGCGGCTGTGGCTGTACAGGACACTGGTTCGGCCACTGTTGCAATATTGCGTGCAATTCTGGTGTACTTCCGATTGGAAAGATGTTGTGAAACTTGTAAGGGTTCAGAAAGATTTACAGGGATGTTTCCAGCCTTGGAGGATTTGAGCCATAAGGAGAAGCTGAACAGGCTGGGGCTGTTTTCTCTGGAGCTTCGGAAGCTGAGGGGTGACCTTATAGAGATTTACAAAATTAAGAGGGACTTGGAAAGGATAAATAGATAAAATATTTTCCCTAGGGTCGGTGAGTCCCGAACTAGAGGGCTTAGGTTTAGTGTGAGAGGGGAAATATACGAAAGAGACCTAAAGGGCAAACTTTCCACACAGAGGGTGGTACGTGAATGGAATGAGGATATGGTGGAGGCTGGTACAATTGCAACATTTGAGAGGCATCTGTATAGGAAGGGTTTGGAGGGATATGGGGCGGGTGATTGCAAGTGGGACTAGATTGGGTTGAGATATCTGGTTGGCATGGACAAGTTGGACAGCAGTGTCTGTTTCGATGCTGCACATCTCAATGACTCAATGACTCTAAGCCATGGACCCTGAGGTTCGGTCGAGTCAAAACTTTATTTTCTGAATGTCACTGTTTTTGTTTGCAAACAAAAGATCGACTCCTTGAAAAACTCTCCGCATCTCCTGGTGATAGTCGACATTTTCTCTACGACAACCGCAACTTTGGGTGCAGTAAAATTGTGGCGAGTGCAGCTCTGTGGTGCAATGAAACGTGTGTTAGATTTCTACAAATTTGGGAACTTTGCTATTCAATGTTTGTGGGTTTGAACCGCACTAGGATTGGGTTTAGTTCAGTTTTCAGCTGAATCATTGAGTG
>NW_025133396.1:0-1161 GCF_004010195.1 Chiloscyllium plagiosum
GATCCTGCCTGTTGAACAACAGTGCCAGCTGTGATAGCACTGTTCTGGCAGCTACTGTTGTTATCCCCTGATCGAGCCCTACCCACCACTCCACTCCTCTCCTCTCAAAATCCAAAACGGTATACTTATTGGAGATGGTTTATGCTGTCTCCAACTGCCTGTCCCTTCCAACTACCTGCCTGAACCTTGGTAGTGTCCACGACTCTAAAACTCCTGCCTATGGCGCTTTCCACCCACTTTCCTGAATGCCCCCAAAGTGTGTCCCCACTCTGACCCATGTAATCTGACAAGCTACAATTGGACAGTTCCCACAGGTTTGGTTGGCATGACTGTTCGAACTGTCTTATTTCCCACATTCGATATGATAAGCAAACTACCCAGTGTACTGCCATTTTAATCTTCTCACAACTACTTCATTGAAAAGTAATGTCTACTAAAATTAACTTACAGCAAACTAGATGGCCCTAGAGTTAGAATCTCATTAAAGAACATTAAACATGCAATTAATTCTAGAAATAGCAGTCTAGACCCCACTCTAAATCCCAGGACTGTACTGCTCCCCCACCAGCCTGACTCCCATGGCCCTTTAACCTGATGGGGAGGGAAAGGTGAATGGAGGTTTCAGGTCAGAACAGTGAGTCATCTGACCGTTACTGACCAATCAGCAGCCCTTCTGTCCAAAACGTTACACTGGCATTGTGACGTCACTCCCCTCCAGGTCTGGCCCCGGAAGCTCCTTCCGCTGCCTCAGCCCCTCAAGGTGTGTCCTCAAACCCGAGCCCGCTCTTTCGGGATTGATGTGGACGCTTCCACTGAGTGAGACCGTTTCATGTCGGGTCACAGGAAGCCTTGACTGTGCTGGGTGTTGACAGTGTCGGTTAAATATTAACCTGCTCAACCTGTCACTGAGAGAGGTGTGAAAAAGGGGATAAATCGGAATCGCCTTCTTCTGTGCTGTCGATCTCTACGACAATCGTATAACCAGAAGGTAACACACTGAGATCTTAATCAAGGTGCGGGAACAAATGACTGCAGATGCTGGAATCGGAACTGAAAACAACAAATGCTGGAGATCACAGCCGGTCAGATAGCATTCACAGAGGGAGAACAAGCCAACGTTCCGAATCGAGATGACTCTTCATCCTAATCAATACAGTTAAA
>NW_025133397.1:0-1161 GCF_004010195.1 Chiloscyllium plagiosum
CGAGGATTTATTAACTAGATCAAAAGAGAGAGCGAGATAGAGAGAGAGAGAGAATATAGACGTGGAGATGTAAAAATAGAGAAGTCTACATAATTGATAGAAGTAGATGCACTTCTGTATTTGGTTTGACAATTCCTGTGTGCTGTGGTCTTTTGTACAGTGTATGTGCAACAGATTAATATGTTGAAATGTTTGGTCAGAAATTTTATCTCCATCAATATGACAGGCAACAGCTGTTTACAGAACCCAGCAGGCCAATGTATGTTTCCCGGTAGAAAATTGATTAACTGAAATAAATTGGAACACCAGACGCAGGAATGTATAACAAACATCCTGATAAGAGTTAGAGATTAGGTCTGGGAATACAAGGAAGGGGCAGGAGCAGAGGGGACGTTGAGAGAAGGGGAACATAACATCTCAGCTGAAGATTAAATAACATATTAATGTTTTATAAATTTTGTACATCGCATGCATCATTTTTGTGAACTATGTTTCTCTTGTTCATTCTGAATATGGTGCACACATATGAACAGTCTTATCTATCTGTACACACACACACAAATACACACACACACAGACACACACACACACGCAGACACACACACAGACACCCACACACACAGACACTCACACACACATACACACACACATCAATCATTTTTCGGCCATTCCATTTCAAATTATCCTGTTTTATTGACATTGTCACTTGCCATTCCTTCTTCCGAATATATTCCGTTTCTTTCTCTGCATTTTATTTTATTCTGTCTGTCAAGGAGACATTGGGAACTGGAGGTATATCACTTTACTCCTCGTCAGTCTCCACAGTCACTGTCTTCTATTCCTTTCTGTTTCTTCGCCCATGAAAAATCATACTGTGTCTGACCCTTGAATCCCAAACAACAGGTCATTTTTTTTTTAAGATTCCCTACAGTATGGAAACAGGCGCTTTGGCCCAACAAGTCCACACTGACCCTCCGAAGAGTAACCCACTCAGACCCATTTCCCTACCCTATATTCACCCCTGACACTATGGGCAATTTTGCATGGCCAATTCACCTAACCTGTACATCTTTGGACTGTGGGAGGAAACTGGAGCACCCGAGGAAACCCACGCAGACACGAGGAGAGTGTGCAAATGCCACACCGACAGTTGCCCTAGGC
>NW_025133398.1:0-1161 GCF_004010195.1 Chiloscyllium plagiosum
GTTGGGCCCAAGTGTCTTTTTCCATGCTGTAGGAAATCATTAAAAAAAAAGAGATGTGAAGGAATTTATTCAGCCAGAGGGTGATGGATCTGTGGAACTGACTGCCTCATGGGTTTGTGAGTGTGAAGTGATTTAGTGTATCTAACTCAGAGATAGCTGGGTTCTTTAGGAGTAAGGAGATCAAGGTTATAGGGAATAAGTGAGAGAATGGTGTTGAGAAACAATTCAGCCATAATTGAATGGATGGAACGAATGGCCTAATTCTACTCCTATAAATGATGGTCTTATAGACTGCGCTTTTTCCATAGGTTTCGAAGTGTGCAGTTATCATTTCTGGCATATTGTTTACCTTATATTCCAACACTTTCCTGATTATTGCTGTCACGTCTTGGTTTCAGATCAACTGCAGAAAGCTACACCACGGAGTAACGTGGGAATCCTTGTATATAAATCTCAGAAAGGTGGCATACAGGGCCAGCATGTCATAAAGAATGTAAATGGAACGCTGGCATTGATTCCAAAAGGAATGGAGAATAAAAATAATGAATGCTTGTAACAACTATAGAGGACTCCAATCAGCTCAGTGAGAATACTGTGAACAGGTTTGGTAACCTATCTGGAGGGAAAATGTCCTTGCATTGGAGGCAGCCCAGAGAAGGCTCACCAGGCTGGTCTTCATAATGGAGGGATATTGATGAGAAGAGATGGAGAAGGTTGAACTTGCAGTCGTTAAGATTTAGAACGAGGCAAAAGTATTGATAAAACCGAAGATGCTTGTGTTCTTACACATTCTGTCATATTCTGTACTGAGATATTGTTTCCCAGAGCAAGCATCTGTAACCGGAGATAAAGGTGAATACAGACTCAGAGAAGCTAACAGAGAAAAGCTGGGTTGTAGAGACTGAAGGATGTAACAGAGTTCGGGTGGTTTGAGATCACTATTGGTGGTTAGAGATCAGATAGTTTGTCGGGCTGAAAGATGTCAAGGTGAGTTACAGGATTATCAGTCCTGAAGGAGTTACAGAGATAGGGAGGAATATAGGGACTACAGATTACACAGATAGGGTGGTCATTGGAGCTACAGAGACGCGGGTGGGGAGTTATTCGGGACTGGAGATTACACAGATGATGGTGGTAATTGGAGCTACAGGAGATACCGAG
>NW_025133399.1:0-1161 GCF_004010195.1 Chiloscyllium plagiosum
AGGCAAAACTCAACGGGTCTGGTACTATTTGAAAGAAGAAAGTCGAATTATTGGCCCTCGAATAGCACAGCAGGTCAGGGTGCATCCAAGGAGCAGGAAAGTGTATGTTTCGGTCATAAGCCCTTCATCAGGAATTCATTTCAGAATTCACGTTTTCCTAATCCTCTGAAGGAAGAGAGTGAGTCAACAATTTTAATTTGGGATTTCTTTATCGGAACAGCTTTTGTTTTCGATCTCCAGTATATGCAGCTCCTTGTTTTAGTTTAGATCAGCAATTATCTTGCATGCTGCAGTATTAATGGACAACTTGATCTGGGAAGAAGGGGAAGGGGTGAGGGCAGAAGAGCAGGCAATGTGTCAGTCACAGCTTAAGGCCCTGTCCACCAGAATGTGAATCCTGAGGTGAAGGTAAAGGTGGGCTTGTCAAAGACCCCGCACTGGAATTGGACATCATTTGAACAGATGTGACAGATCCAGAGAAAGTGGGAGGATGCAATGCTGCTCATTGAGTGGCACAGTGGCTAGCAATACTGGCTTACAGCGCCAATGACCTGGGTTAGATTCAAACCTTTGGTGATACTCTGTGCGGTGTTTGCACCTTCTCCCTGTGTGTGCGTGAGTTTCCTTTGGGTGTTTGGTTTTCCTCTCACAGCCAGAAATGTCCTGGTTAGGTTCAGTGACCTCACTAAATGGCTCTACAGTATCCAGGTTCGTTGGATTGTCTATGGGAAATGGAGAGTTACCGGGGTAACGGTTGGATTTGTTGGTCGGGATGTTATCTGGAAGGTCAGTGTGGACTCGGTGGGCCAAATGGCCTGGTAAAACACTGCAGGGCTTCTATAATTTCTATGTAGCTGTCTGTTTGAAAACACCTCCCAGGAGCCTAACTATAAGGCTCTACAGTATCCAGGTTCGATGGATTGTCTATGGGAAATGGAGAGTTACCGGGGTAACGGTTTGATTTGTTGGTCGGGATGTTATCTGGAGGGTCAGTGTGGACTCGGTGGGCCAAATGGCCTGGTAAAACACTGCAGGGCTTCTATAATTTCTATGTAGCTGTCTGTTTGAAAACACCTCCCAGGAGCCTAACTATAAGCGCTAATACAATTTGCCTCAACAAAATGTTATATCTTCCGTTTGTCTGACATGAACTCCATCTGA
>NW_025133400.1:0-1161 GCF_004010195.1 Chiloscyllium plagiosum
TGGTCTGCATACATATTACCAGAGTGGAGGTATGTGCTACGTTAAAGCACAATAAGGTGAATAACCCCCCTTGGCAAGAACATGTCCATCCTCGGATGTTATGGGAAGAAGTTTCACGGGCCCTTGTACAGATTTTTGCTTCATTGTTTGCCACTGGAGTGGTTCCATTGTTTACGAAAGGTAGCAAAGTCAAGCCAGGGAGCTCTTAATCAGTGAGCGTAACATCAGTGTTAGGCAAGTTGTTGGAGAGGATAATGAGAGACAGGATGAACTAACATTTGGAAATTCAAGGTCTGATTAGAAGTAATCAGCATGGACTTGTGTGCGGGAAATCATGTCTGACAAATCATTTAAATTGTTTCAAAGAGGTAACCGCGAGAATAGATAAGGATAGGGCAATGGATGATCTGCATACGGACTTTAGTAAGACTATTGACAAGGTCCCATACGGGCAGGTTAGACAGTGAGTTTAGGTGACATGGGATCCAGAGAGAGCTAGCTAATTGGATTCAAAATTGGCTCGATGGTAGGATGCAGAGAGTGATGGAAGAAGATTATTTCTCAGACTGAAGGCCTATAACTAGTAGTGTGCCACAGGTGTCGATGCTGAGACCTTTGTTATTTGCTATTTACATAAATGACCTGGATGTGAATGCACAAGGTGTGATGTGGACCATAAGACATTGGTGCAGAAATTGAAATATTTAGCCCATCGAGTCTGCTCCACTATTCAGTCATGACTTGTATGTTTCTAAAACCGCATTCTTCTGCTTTCTCGCCATAGCCCTTGATCCCCTTGACAATCAAGAACCTGTCCATCTCAGTCTTATATATACTCAGTAACCTGGCTTACACAGCCTTCTGTGGCATTGAATTCCATAGATTTCCCACTCTCTGGCTGAAGAAATTGCTCTTATCTCCGTTCTAAAAGCTGTTTCCTTTACTCCAAGGCTGTGCCCTCGGGTCCTAGTCTATCCCACCAATGGAAACATCTTCACAACATATATTCTGTCCAGACTATTCAGTATTCGGTATATTTCAATTAGATCTCCCCTCACCCTTCTAAAATACATTGATTAAAGATCCAGAGTCATCAAAGTTTCCTTATATGCTCTGCTTTTCATTCCGGGGACCATTCTCGTGAAACTCCTCTGAACACGT
>NW_025133401.1:0-1161 GCF_004010195.1 Chiloscyllium plagiosum
CACTGCACACCCAGCAACTGACATCCTGCCACACTGCACACTCTGCAACTCACATCCAGCCAGATTGCACACATTGCAACTGACATGCAGCCACATTGCACACCCTGTAACTGACATCCATCCACATTGCACACCCAGCAATTAACATCCAGCCACACTGCACACACTGTAATGGACATCCAGCAACATTGCACACCCTGTAATGGACATCCAGCCACTCTGCACACCCTATAACTGACATCCAGCCACACTGCACGCACTGCATCTGACATGCAAGCACACTACACACGTTGCAACTGATATCTAGCCACCCTGTACACCTTGTAACTGACATCCAGCCACACTGCAGGCCCAGCAACTGATATCCAGCCACACTGCACACCCTGTAACTGACATCCAGCCACACTGCACACACTGTAACTGACATGCAGCCACATTGCTCTCCCAGCAACTGACATCCAGTCACACTGCACACCCTGCAACTGACATCCAGCCACACTGCACACACTGTAACTGACAAACAGCCACACTGCACATTCCGCAACTGACATCCAGCCACATTGCACACCCTGAAACTGACATGTAGCCAAATTGCAAACACTGCAACTGACATCCAGCCACACTGCACACGCTGTAACTGACATGCAGCCACATTGCTCTCCCAGCAACTGACATCCAGTCACACTGCATATACACTGCAATTGACATCCAGCGACATTGCACACCCTGTAACTGATATGCAGCCACATTGCACACGCTGTAACTGACATCCAGCCACACTGCAGGCACTGAAACTGACATCCAGCCACACTGCACACCCTGTAACTGACATGTAGCCAAATTGCAAACACTGCAACTGACATCAGCCACACAGCACACGCTGTAACTGACATGCAGCCACATTGCACTCCCAGCAACTGACATCCAGTCACACTGCATATACACTGCAATTGACATCCAGCGACATTGCACACCCTGTAACTGATATGCAGCCACATTGCACACGCTGTAACTGACATGCAGTGACATCGCACACATTGCAACTGACTTCCACTACACTGCACACCCAGCAACTGACATCCTGCCACATTGCACACCCTGTAACTGACATCCATCCACATTGCACATCCAGCAATTAACATCCAGCCACACTGCACACAC
>NW_025133402.1:0-1161 GCF_004010195.1 Chiloscyllium plagiosum
ATCTTTGGTTGTGGAGCTCAATTGCAATATTCCGAAGTCTGCTGATAGCTCTAAACGATGTCAGCTTGTGAGTGGATGAGGAGGATGTCAAAAAGGCTCCAAGTTGACTGAGACAAGTGGAGTGACTGGGCAAATATCTGGGAGATGGAGAGCAATGGCATAGATGAGAGGTTGTATACATTGATGGGATCAATTGAATGGCAGCCTGCCATTTGAAAAGGGATTGGTTGAAAAATGTTGATACATAAATGAACTTAAGCTGCATTTTTGTTTATTTCTGCGCAGCCGAACGAGTCCATGTAGGGCAGTGATTTCTGAACACGGAAGCCAATACTGGGAATGGCATTGGCACGCTGTATACAGTGTACATAGACCCAGCAAGTAGGGAGCTGTAACATTGAAAAGAATCTGGATCTTCCTGTACACCAGTCACTGAAAGCAATATTGAAGGAGCAGAAAGCAGGTAGGAAGATAAATGGTTTATTATCCTTCATTTCAAGGGGATTTAGAATACAAGAGTAAGGGTCATTTACTGCAACTGTACAGGGCCTTTTTGGGGCTCCATCTCGAACATTGTGTAGTATTGTGTGAAATTTTGGTGTCCTTACCTAATAAAGGGCAAACCTGACATCGAGGGAGTGCAGTGAAGGATGACCAGACTGATCTCTGGGATGACAGGTAGTTGTGGGAGCAGAGTTTGGGGTGACTGAACCTGTATTCCATGGGCTTTAGGAAAATGAGTGGAGATCTCAGTGAGATATATAAAACTCTGCCAGGGTGTGACAGAT
Organism: Chiloscyllium plagiosum; assembly: GCF_004010195.1. Classification (NCBI taxonomy): domain Eukaryota; kingdom Metazoa; phylum Chordata; class Chondrichthyes; order Orectolobiformes; family Hemiscylliidae; genus Chiloscyllium; species Chiloscyllium plagiosum. Next base: position 789 of record NW_025133402.1, read on the forward strand.
TGGAAGCAGGGATGATAGTTCACTTTATAGAAAGCGGTTCACGAATCGCATTGCAGTCAAATGGCACTTAATAAACAAGCACTATCAGAGAACTCCCTATATATTGATGGGCCGAAGGCACTATAGTTCATAATGTTTAAACATATTTTGGGATATGAACATTGTTTGGGGAAAACTGCATTGAGGAGATGTTCGGCCATGAAATAGCATTGGGAAAGCTCAATGTGCTGAATGACCTCCTCCTCTCCCGATGTTTCTGTGCAGTCTGTGGGAAAGCTCTGCAAATGTTGTCACAAGCTCTCAGATGTTAGGAAGGATGTCTATGCAGGGTCAACAGGAGTGTGTTTCCCATTCCCTTTTCTGATAACGATGT
>NW_025133403.1:0-1161 GCF_004010195.1 Chiloscyllium plagiosum
GCGCTCAAATTTCGCTCATATTCGCTCTCTGTCTAATTCCAGAGTCTGAGATTCGAACAGTGAATGTTCTATGTTAATAAAATCTGCTATGATCTCACAACTTCAGCATTTCATAGCCCATGTATATATGGCTGACAATAGTGATTGATCCCTCACTGTGTTACTTCAGCACACGTGGAGAAGAAATAAATACAATAACAACAGCCACTGTAGTGACTGGGATTTGACCCGATGCTGCTGCAGCCAATTGATTCAGCTGCAATGGAAATTGCTTCTACCTTTCCTGTGTCAGTAATAGATTGCATAGCTTAGTCGCGAGTTTTCACGCGTTGAATTGGACCCAGCATCCTTTCTCAGGTTGAAACTTACTGGGATATAAATACACGATGAAAGACCCGGGCAGCATTTACCGGAATATAAAGACATTAAGAATGACACAGCCAGATTTCACTTGATACGAAATCGATACAAACGATGGAAATGAGGTTTACTGGGAGATAAAACCACTAGAAAAGAAAAGAGGGGGTTTAACGGGATGGTGGGATAGATAAAGAATCATTAGGGAGAAATCAGGAAAGACTTAATTGTGTCCGAAAGGAGGTTATCCAGCTGATGTGAAGTTGGTAAGAGTAAATAAGAGGGCAATTGCCTCGTTTAGGTAAGTGTAAGCTAGAGGTTAGAACTGCAAAGCCACTGTGGAACGATAAAGATGTTTGGAGCAATCATTTTTTACTCTGAGAGTTATTGAAATTGCAGATGATTCAGAAAAAAAAACTTTCTAGGAGCTGATTCCAGAGACACAGGGAGTGAATTTAAGAGCGAAAGGGATTCTGGGCTGCCTGGATGGCGAGGTAAAAAGGGACATATTCTCGATTTGGTTAACATTCATCGGAAAGAAATTTCAAAGCATCTGCAACTGAAAATATTAAGTATAAGAAGAGCTGCTGGCGTTGAAACGTGCAGCAACTCATTCTACATGAAACATTACAGGTTGTAAATGCACTGAGCTGTTTGATTTAGCTCTACATTGAGTGGAAGTCGGTTAGATCAGTCTACTGTCTAACTGGTGTATGAGCAAATTGAGGCCAACAACATGGGTTTAATTATCTTATTATCTCAGGTAAACATAAGGAGCATTATCTCCCCCGCTCTCCTGATCTA
>NW_025133404.1:0-1161 GCF_004010195.1 Chiloscyllium plagiosum
GGAAACCTCCGCAGACACCGGGAGAATGAGCAAGCTCCACACAGACAGTCACCCGAGGCTAGAAGCGAACACGGTTCCCTGGCACTGTGAGACAGCCGTGCTAACCACTGAGCCACCGTGCCACCCACCGTTCACCCACACCTTCACAGCATTTGCTTGCCTTCCTTTTGTGTGAATGGGGCTTACAACAAAGGTTATTCGTTTCATAGCAGTGGCATGAATCACTTATCAGACAAGGTGCAGTTAAAATACAATTGAAAGTCAAGGGTAACATTCTCTCTCAATATTAAAATCCAGACTGTTGTGAGGGGGATTCAGTGATGGCGAAACCATTGAACATCAAGGGGGCGATGGTTAAATTCTCTCCAAATGGTAACCCCTATGTTGTTGAAAATGGGCATTTAGTGATGGTAACTTCAAGGTGTGATTCTCTCTCAGTGGGAAACCCCAGAATATTGATTGTGGATGGGTGTCAGTGGTGGTAACGTCACGGGGGTGTTGGTTAGATTCTCATTCAACGGAACCCCAGGGGCATTAGGATTAATTAGGGGTATGGGTGGGTTGCGCTTCGGCGAGGTGGTGTGGACTTGTTGAGCCGAAGGGCCTGTTTCCACACTGTAATGTAATCTTTAATGCCCCACAGTGTGAGCAATCAAATCCAGATGATGTGGATTTTGAGGTGACTCAAAATAGATTTTAAAATGAAGAAGATCTTCAGGAGTGGGAGAGGTTAGTAAGCCATCTGTCTCAGGAGCATATCACACAGCTGAAAGATTTGTTATTGCAGTACAAGTACATAAAAAAGAATCAGATGAGAAATACTAATGCTATTGTACATGAAGTAGATGTAGGAAATAATGCTCCGATAAAACAACACCCACATCAGCTTATTCCTTTCAAAGCCAGAAGGAAGTGGAGGCCATGTTCGATGAGGACATCATTGAACCAAGCCAGAGCAAATTGGGTTCACTGATTGTCTTCGTTCCCAAACTGGATGGGACTCAATGATTCTGCGTGGATTATCGGAAGGTGAATGCTTTTACAAAATCGGACTGATATCCAGTTCCTAGATTGGAGGATTGCATCGAGGAAGTTGGACAATCCAAATACGTCAACAAGTTGGACTTAATGCATGGTTCCTGGCAGGTGCCTTTATCAGAG
>NW_025133405.1:0-1161 GCF_004010195.1 Chiloscyllium plagiosum
CCAGGAGCAGCAATTACTGTTTTATTCTGCAACTTTGGAGAAAAAAAACTCAAAACAGTGGCACTTTTAAAAGGAAGAAAGGCAGACCAAGAAAGTGGGTACGTGGTCAGGAGGGCGGGAGGGAAGAAACCTAGACTGCTCAGTGATATGGATAGGAAGGGTCGAGAGGGATATGGGCCCAGTACTGCCAAATGGGACGAGATTAGATTAGGATATGTGGTCAGCATGGACGAGTTGGCCCGAAGGGTCTGTTTCCATGCTGTACATCTCTATGACTCTATGACATGGTGGATGGTGAGTCTTGTATATTGATATTCTAGAGCATGTCAATATTAAAAAGGAGGTGTTAGGTGTTTTGAAAAGCATTAAGGTAGACAAGTCCCCAAGACCTGATGGAATCTATCATAGAATCCTGAGAGAGGCAGGTGTGGAAATTGCTATGGATTTGTACAAAATATTTTATAGTCACAGGAGAATTCCCAGAGGACTGGAGAATACCCAATGTTGTTTCTTTCTTTAAGAAGGGCAAAAAAAAATCCAGGAAATTAAAGGCCAGATTGGCTTCCTGTTATTCATTGGTTGGACATCACTGTCTGTGCCTGGATGGTACCCTCTGGAAGTCACTCTGTGAAGATCTCCACCCCTCTACCTTGGGGTGTCAGGTTCTCAAGGTGTTCCTGCAAATGTCTCTCTTTGGCCAAGGTTTCGGTCCATGTGTAAAGGTTTCCTGAATGTGGTTCCTGTGAAGTGCCTTGTGCCATGAAAAGGGATCACAACATGCAGGCTGTAGTTGGGTTGAAGTGTTATAGAGAGCAGGCAGGAAAGTGGAGTTGAGGCCGAGATGAGATCAGCCATGATCGTGTGGAATGACAAAGCAGGCTCGAGGAGCTGAATTGCCTAATTATTAAGATCTTCGGAACACAACCAAAGACAGAGCTATCAATTGCCGTGTGTGGCTAACATGGTATCTCACCTCAGATGCATCATGAAGAGGGTGTCCATGTTCAAAGCCAGGGGTTGTGAGTTCATATTCCATTTGGGATGTTATGTTTTTAAACATGAACTCTGTGTCTGTTTGATCTCAATTCCAGTTAATAAGGGGAGATGGTGGTGCAGTGCTAGACCTGAAGTAGGAATCCAGAACACCAAGTTCATGGTGTG
>NW_025133406.1:0-1161 GCF_004010195.1 Chiloscyllium plagiosum
TGCGCGGGTATCCGTTTTTGGCGAATACCTTGTAAACGTGTTCCTCTTCCTCTTTTTGCAGTTCTAGTGTGCTGCAGTGTGTTGTGGCCCTTTTGAATAGTGTCTTGATGCAACTTCACCACAAAGGTATACAGGAAATCCACACACACAGACCTAGTCCTGAACTATGAAAGCAACCACACCAACACACACAAAAGAAGTTGCTATCCCAAAATCATCTATCTGCTTATCTAAGGATTATTTAAATCCCCTAATGTGGCTGAGTTAACTCCATTAGCAGGTAGGGCATTCCAAGCCCTCACCAATCTCTGTGAAATGAACCTGCCTCTGACATCTGTCTTAAATCTATCACCCCTCAATTTGTAGCTATACTCCCTCGTACACGCTGACATCATCAGCCTAGGAAAAAGACTGTAAATGTCTACCCTATCGAATCCTCTGGTCACCTTGCATGTCTCTAACAAACCCCTCTTAGCCTTCTTCTTTCCAATGAGGACAGACCCAATTCTCTCAGCCTTTCCTCATAAGACCTTCCCTCCAGACCAGGCAACATCCTGGCAAATCTCCTCTCCACATTTTCCAATGCTTCCACATCTTTTTTGTAATGGGGCGACCGGAACTGTACACAATATTCCAAGTGTGCCCGCACAAGCGTTTTGTACAGTTGCAGCATGATATTGCGGCTCCGGAACTCAATCCCTCTATGAATGAAACCTAACAAACCGTATGCCCTTTTAACAGCACTATCCGCCTGGGTGGCAACTTGCAGGGATCGATGTACATGGACTCCAAGGTCCCTTTGCACATCCAGACTACAAAGAATCTTTCCATTGACCCAGTAATCTGCCTTTCTGTTTTTCTTCCCAAAGTGCATCAACTCACATTTAGCTGCATTGGACTCCATTTGCCACCTCAGCCCAATTCTGTTGTGTATCCAAGACCCCCTGCAACCTGTAACATTCCAAACTGTCCACTATACCACCGACTTTAGTGTAGTCTGCAAATGTATTAATCCATTCACCTGTGCTTGCGTCTAAGTCATTTTTAAAAATGACAAACAGCAGTGGTCCCAAAACAAACTCTTGTGGCACACCACTAGTCATCGGACTCCAGGCTGAATAGTTTCCTTCAACCACCACTGGCTGCCTTCTTTCAGAAAGC
>NW_025133407.1:0-1161 GCF_004010195.1 Chiloscyllium plagiosum
TCCCCACCCCTCCACGATGTGGACGAGATGCTTTGGAGGGCATATTTAACCACATGGGAAGGGCAATTACGGTCTCTAAAGACGGAGGCCATCTGGTGTGTTCTGTGGTGGAACTGGTCCTCTTGGGAGCAGATACGGCGGAGGAATTGGTAATTGGGAATTTTTGCAGGAGGTAGAGTGGGAAGAGATATAGTCCAGGTAGCTGTGGGATTTGGAATGTCGCTGTCAAGTCGGTTGTCATTAATGGAGATGGAGAGGTCCACAAAGGGGAGGGAGGTGTCAGAGATGGTCCAGGTAAATTTAAAGTCAGGGTGGAATGTGTTGGTGAAGTTGATGAATTGCTCAACCTCCTCGCGGGAGCACGAGGTGGTGCCAATGCAGTCATCAATGTAGCGGAGGAAGAGGTGGGGAGTGGTGCCGGTGTAAATACAGAAGATGGACTGTTCTATGTAGCCAACAAAGAGACAGGCATAGCTGGGGCCATATGGGTGCCCATGGCTACCCCTTTGGTCTGGAGGAAGTGGGAGGATTCGAAGGAGAAATTGTTAAGGGTGAGGACCAGTTCGGCCAAACGAATGTGTCGGTGGAAGGGTACTAATGGGGATGTCGGGAGAGTAGGAAACGGAGGGCTTGGAGGCCCTGGTCGTGCCATGCCCTCCAACGCATCTCGTCCACATCCTGCACCTCCGCCCTCAGACCCTATCCCTCCAACCGTAACAAGGACAGATCGCCCCTGTCCTTGTTCACCTTCCACCCTACCAACTTCGCATAAATCAAGTCATCAGGCGACATTTCCGCCAGCTCCAAACGGACCACACCACCAGGGATATATTTCCCTCCCCACCCCTTTTCGCCTTCCGCAAAGACCGTTCCCTCCGTGACTACCTGGTCAGGTCCATGCCCCCCTACAACCCACCCTTCCATCCTGGCACCTTCCCCTGCCACCGCAGGAACTGTAAAACCTGCGCCCACACCTCCTCCCTCACCTCCATCCAAGGCCCTAAAGGAGCCTTCCACATCCATCATAGTTTTACCTGCACATCCACCAATATCATTTATTTATCTGTTGCTCCCGATGCGGTCTCCTCTACATTGGGGAGACTGGATGCCTCCGAGCAGAGCGCTTTCGGGAACATCTCTGGGACATCCGCACCAATCAAC
>NW_025133408.1:0-1161 GCF_004010195.1 Chiloscyllium plagiosum
GCCAACATACCATTTGCCTTCACCACCTGCTGCATCTGCATGCTTACTCTCAGTAACTGGTGTACAAAGACACCCTTTGTTGTAATTCTCCCTTTCCTAATCTAGTCAGATAATCTCGCTGTCTGTTTTTGCAACCAAAAATCTCACATTTATCAAAATTATCTTTCATCTACCATGCATTTTCCCAAACACTTAACTTAAGTAAATCACACTTGAAGCATCTCTGTATCCTCCTCACTGTTTACCCTTCCACCCAGCTTTGTGTCACCCACAAACTGAGGAATAGGAATAGTTCCCTCATCGAAATCATTCATATATACTGTATATATTGTGAATAACTGGGTTTGAACGACTGATCCCTGTAGTACCTCACTGGTCACTGGCTGCCACTCAGAACATGGCTTGTTTATTCCAGCTCTTCGTTTCCTGTCTGCCAACTAGTTCTCTGTCCATACAAATACACCCCCCCTCCCATTCTCACACATTATATGCTGATTTCTTATGTGGGGCCTGATCAAAAGCATTCTGAAGTCAAAGTAACATCCACTGGTTGCCCCTTATCAATTTTACTAGTTAGGTCCTCAAAATTTCAGTAGATTTGCAAAGTATGAATCCCCTCTTTCAAATCTATGCCGACTCTGTCCAATCCTGTCACTGTTCAGTAAGGAACTTGACTGTACACCAATATGGCTTGTAAATGTATCTGCTCCCAGAATTTGGAAAGCGGGCACACTGCCCTCCAAAGAAAAATCTGCTATCGCAGGCTTCACTCTTATTGCATACATTTATTGTCCACTTCTTTCGTGTGATAATTGATTTTACAAACAATTTCCAAAATTCTTTAAATCCTGAAGAAATATGATGCCAGCCCTTTGTAGAAGTGAAGGAAAAGTGTGATGCTTGCTTGACCTTTGTCTCTATGGATCAGACCAAACCAAACCTTGAGCAAGATGTGGGATGTGTCCCACAAACATTTTTTAAAAAGCAAAGATTTTTCTCTGAGATTTAAATGTTCAATTAGGTATGATCAAAAAACCTCGCAAAAATTGAGAGTTTGTTTTCAGCTCCTTTAAAGAGACATGCTCTCGGCCGACAATTTTGTGACATGTGATCATTCTTTGATAAAGATGGCTGTGTCCAACACTGCAGGATGTTGTGCTG
>NW_025133409.1:0-1161 GCF_004010195.1 Chiloscyllium plagiosum
CCTGTCTGGCTTCCTTCCCACCTCACCACTCCAACCTCATTTCCAACCTACCGCCCTCACTCCCCCATACATCTACACATTACATTCTCAGCTACTTTCTCCCAGCCCCACCCCGTCCCATTTAACTCTAAGCCCCTTTGGGCCACCCCCTCAATCCTGATGCAGGGCTTATGCCTGAAACATTGACTCTTCTGCTCCTTGGAAGCTGGGTGACCGGCTGTGTTCTTGTAGCAGCCCACATTTCAACTGTGGGTTAACACACTGTACAGTCCATCTGGATGATGTCGTGATCTTTCATGAGACCTGAAAAGATCACATGGTACGGCTGGCAGAGCTCTTTGAAAGATTAAGATAAGCAAAACTGGCTATAACCGTACAGAAAACAGAATTCACGAAAGCAGAGGGGAAGTTCTTGTAACATAACATTGGCCATGGAAGTTTGCCCCTGAGGAACGCAAAGATAAAGGCTGACAAGTAATTTCCATGACCAACCTTGAAGAAAGAGGTGCTTCAATTGTGGAGACTAAGCAAATTCTACCAAAACGTTGATCCAAACCTTTGGAATGTGGTGGCAAGGTTAAAAGATTTGTTGAAGAAGAACACAAAATTTCGTTGGACACAACAATGTCAGGAGTCATTTGACAATTTAAAAACAGTTTTTACCATTGCACCAGTTTTAGATATACCAAACATTCTGAAAGCTTTCAAAGATGCAATCGATGCTCGTGACACAGGAGTTGGATCTGTACCGTTAACGGAAGATGATGATGGAATTGAATGGCCAGTCGGTTACTTTTAAAAGACACTCAACACTCACCAGATAAAATCCTCTCCTATAGAAAAGGAATTACTGAGTTTGGTACAGGTCTTACAACATTTTAATCCGTATGTCATGAACAATGTGTCAAGGTCGGTTGTGTGCATGGATCACAATCTTTTGACATTCTTGGAACAGTTTAAAGACAATAATATGAGAGTAGTTCATTGGATCCTTTTGTTACAGACTTTTAATTTACAAATTGTCCATGTTGCGAGTCATAAGAATGTGATAGCAGATATGTTATCGTAGATTTAATGGTTAATTTATGAATAAGATTAAACAGACACCAACTATATATATATATATACACACACACACATATGTGTGCGTGTGTGTGTGCG
>NW_025133410.1:0-1161 GCF_004010195.1 Chiloscyllium plagiosum
AGAACTATGAACCTGCACTCCAAGGTCTCTTTGTTCAGCAACCCTCCCCAAGATTTACCATTAGTGTATAAGTCCTGCTCTGATTTGCCTTTCCAAAATGCAGAACCTCACATTTATCTAAATTACACTCCATCTGCCACTCCTTGGCCCACTGGCCCATCTGAACATCATCTCGTGTAATCTGAGGTAACCTCCATTTTGATGTCATCTGAAAACCTCCGAACTATACCTCCTATGTTCACATCTAAATCATTTGTGTAAATGACGAAAAGAAATGGACCCAGCACCCATTCTTGTGGCACATCACTGATCAAAGGCCTGCAGTCTGAAAATCAACCCTCCACCACTACCCTCTGTCTTCTATCATTTGAGCCAATACTGTATCCAAGTGGCTGGTTTTCCCTGAATTCCATGAGATCTAACCTTGCTAACCAGTCCACCATGAGGAACCTTGTTGAACGCCTTACTGAATTTCATGTAGATCACACCCAGTACTCTACCCTCATCAATCTTCTTCACAAGCACAAAGTCATGCTGACTATCCCTAAACATTCCTTGTCTTTCCAAATATATTCCCTCCAACAACCTGCCTGCCATCGATGTCAGGCTCACCGGTCTATAGTTCCCTGGCTTTTCCTTACCATCTTTCTTAAATAGTGCCACGACATTAGCCAACCCTCAGTCTTGCAGCACTTCACCTGTGACTATCAATGACACAAATGTCTCAGCAAGGGGCCGAGCAATCACTTCCCGACTTTCCCACAGAGTTTGAGGGTACACCTGATCACGCCCTGGGCATTTATCCACTTTTATGCATTTTAAGCCCAGCTCCTCCTCCTCTGTAATATGAATATTTTTAAGATGTCACTATTTCTTTCCCCACATTGTATTATCTTTATGTCCTTCTCCACAATAAACATTGATGCGAAATATTCATTTAGTATCTCCCCAAACTCCTGTGGTTTTAAACATAGGCTGCCTTGCTGAGCTTTGCGGGGCCCTATTCTCTCCCCAATTACCCTTTTGTCCTTAATGTATTTATAAAATCCCTTTGGATTCTCCCTCATCTTATTTGCCAGTGTTACATCATGTGCCCTTTCAGCCCTCCTGATTTCCCTTTTAAGTATATTCCTACTGCATTTATGCTCTTCTCATGGTTCA
>NW_025133411.1:0-1161 GCF_004010195.1 Chiloscyllium plagiosum
AAGAAGAAGAATTGGGCAAACTAATGGATAATGATCAAGCTGAGAGGGTGAGTAGTTTTCTTTTATGGAGACTGTTAGTGACTAAACATAGATAGCGTCTAATGGTTGCATATGTGATGACAAGGAGTTGTGTGTGAGGTGGAGGGCAAGGAGATGGATGAGTTCAGGGCATAAAAATATTGAAACTGATGGAGTCCGGAGGGCTGCAGCATCCCCAAATGGAAAATGAGATGTTGTTCTTCACGCATGTACTGAACACGCTTCTCCGGAACACTGCAGTAAGCCTGAGACAGGGAAGTTGGCCAAGGAACGGGCTGGTCCACTAATGTGGCGGGGAAATGGTAGTTTAGGGTCTTTCTTGAAGATGGAACTTGGATTTTCTGAAAAGCAGTCACTCAGTCCACACTTCATTTCCCAAGATAGTGGAGACGACATTGCGAGCAGTGAATGTAGTAGACTGGGTTGTGCGAAGTGCAGGCAAAGTGTTTCTTCACCTGGAAGATGTGTTTGGGCCCTTGGATACTGAGAAGGGAGGATGTAAATGAACAGTTGAGGAGAAACAAGATGTGAAAAGGAAGGATTATTTAGGAGATGTTATGAGAGATGTTGGAAATCATGAGGCTAAGAAAGCTGTCATGAAGACAGTTTATCAAATGATTGCAGCAACTGGAACAAGGTTGACGAGGTAATGACACAAATCATTACGAATTAATATGTTTTAGTAGCCATTACGGGGACATGGTTACAGGGTGGTCATTACTGGGAGTTAAATATCCGGGCTTTTCAGACTTTTCTGAAGGGCAGACAGGAGAGTCTGATATTCAAGTACAGCTTCAACGCGGTACTCTGAGATGGTATAGATTCGATAGAGAATGAGTTTGAATCCATTTTATTGGAAATTTGAAATTCTAAGAAGAAACTTACACTGAAAGGCGTAGTCTGTAGACCACCAAATAAACGATTACATTGGGGAGGTGAATACACAAAGAAATAAGTAATGCTGGTCAAAATGGGCCCGATATTAACTTTGGAGATTTTATTCGACCTTTTGGTTGGTCGAACTAGCTCAGTCTGTGTTGCCTTGAGGAGAACAATGTTTGATTTAACCGTGATGGTTTTCCTGAACAATATTTCAAAGAAACGGCGAGGTAGCAAGCTATT
>NW_025133412.1:0-1161 GCF_004010195.1 Chiloscyllium plagiosum
ATCTCAGTGAGTAGGGGATCAGCCACGATCTCACTGAGTAGGGGATCAGCCCCGATCACAGTGAGTAGGGGATCAGCCACAATCACAGTGATAGGGGATCAGCCACGATCTCAGTGAGTAGGAGATCAGCCATGATCTGAGTGAGTAGATCAGCTACGATCTCAGTCAGTAGGAGATCAGCCATGATCTCAGTGTGTAGGGAAACGGCCATGATCTCAGTGAGTAGGGGATCAGCCACGATCTCAGTGAGGAGGCGATCAGCTACGATCTCAGTGAGGAGGAAATCAGCTACGATCTCAGTGAGGAGGGGATCAGCCATGGTCTCAGTGAGTTGTGGATCAGCCATGATCTCAGTGAGTAGGAGATCAGCCATGGTCTCAGGGAGTAAGGGATCAGCCATGATCTCAGGGACTAGCAGATCAGCCATGATCTCAGCGAGTAGGGGATCAGCCATAGTCTCAGTGAGTAGGGTATCAGCCATGATCTCAGTGATTAGGGGTTCAGCCATGATCTCAGTGAGTAGGGGATCAGCCATGATCTCAGTGAGTACGAGACCAGCCATGTTCTCAGTGATTAGGGGTTCAGCCATGATCTCAGTGAGTTGGAGATCAGCCACGATCTCAGTGAGTAGGGAATCAGCCATGATCTCAGTGATTGGGTATCAGCCCTGATCTCAGTGATTGGGGATCAGCCATGATCTCAGTGAGGAGGGGAGTAGCCATGATCTCAGTGATTGGGGATCAGCCATGATCTCAGTGAGGTGGAGATCATGCATGATTTCAGTGAGTTGGGGATCAGCCATAATCTCGGGGACTAGGAGATCAGCCATGATCTCAGGGACTAGGAGATCAGCCATGGGTCTCAGTGAGTAGGAGATCAGCCATGATCTCAGTGATTGGGGATCAGCCATGATCTCAGTGAATAGAGGTTCAGCCATGATCTCAGTGAATAGGGGATCAGCCATGGTCTCAAGTGAATAGGAGATCAGCCATGATCTCAGTGAGGAGGAGATCAGCTACGATCTCACTGAGGAGGAGATCAGCTACGATCTCAGTGAGTAGGGGATCAGCCATGGTCTCAGTGAGGAGGAGATCAGCTACGATCTCAGTGAGGAGGAGATCAGCTTCGGTCTCAGTGAGTAGGGGATCAGCCATGGTCTCA
>NW_025133413.1:0-1161 GCF_004010195.1 Chiloscyllium plagiosum
TAAGGGACTGTAGAGAATACAGGAGGATATAGATAGATTGGAGAGTTGGGTGGGAAAGTGGCAGATGGCTTTCAATCCAGACAAATGTGAGGTGATGCATTTAGGCAAGTCTAATTCTGGAACGAATTATACAATGAACGGAAGAGCCTTGGGAAAAGTTGATGGGCAGAGAGATCTGGGAGTGCAGATCCATTGAAGGTTGGTGCACAGGTGGATAGTGGTCAAGAAGGCATACAGTATGCTTGCCTTCATTGGACGGGGTATTGAGTATAAGAGCTGGCAAGTCATGTTAAAATTGTACAAGACATTGGTTTGGCTGTATTTAGAATACTGTTTATATTTCTGGTCGCCATATTACCAAAAGGATGTGCACGCTTTGGAGAGGGTGCAGAGAAGATTTACGAGGATGTTGCCTGGTATGGAAGGTGCTAGCTATAAAGAGAGGTTGAGTACGTTAGGTTTATTTTCTTTAGAAAAAAAGGAGATTGAGGGGGGACCTAATTGAGGTTTAAAAAATCATGAAGGGTATAGACAGGGTGGATAGAGACTAGCTTTTTCCCAGGGTGAAGGATTCAATAATGAGAGGTCACGCTTTCAAGGTGAGAGGTGGAAAGTTTAAGGGGGATACACGTGGCAAGTACTTCACACAGAAGGTGATGGGCGTTGGAACGTGCTGCCAGCGTAGGGGCAGGCACGATAGATTCATTTAAGATGCTTCTGGACAGATGCATGAGTAGATGGGGAGCAGAGGGATACAGATGCTTAGGAATTGACCAACAGGTTTACACAGTACATTTGGATCAGCTCAGGCTTGGAGGGCCGAAGGGCCCGTTCCTGGGCTGTAAATTTTCTTTGTTCTCTTTGTAAGAAGTGTCGTTTTGTAAATTTTAATTGGGAGTTTTATAGGACTAGTCTTGTAGAAGGGAAAGTAAAAGATAGGTTAGAGGAAGGAATTTTAAATAGTTGTTACTTAATTATTCTCTTTTACTTTAAGAAATAAAGTTGTTAATTTTTACTTTAAATAGTTCTTGGCCTAATGAATTTTCACAGATTACTGCACGGGATAAATCTTTTTTTGTGTTGCTGGTTTTTTTTCTTTATTAAGCAGAAGAGTTTACCCTGTGCCGTAACAGTTTGGGGGCTCAGGTCCGTGATTTGAAC
>NW_025133414.1:0-1161 GCF_004010195.1 Chiloscyllium plagiosum
AATTGGATTATTAATTGGATGTAATTAATTTACGGACCTGGTGTAATTAACTACCGAGTTAACTGATTTCCAGGCCAAATGTCATCATCGCCCAATTAATTGACTTGTGGACTTATAATCAGAGTCATAGAGATATACAGCATGGAAACAAACCCTTCGGTTCAACCCGTCCATGCCAAACAGATAATCCAACCCAATGTATCTTTATACATCGAATTTCTTCGGACCCGGCCCATCTTTGACCTCCATATAAACTGGAAGATGGCCTGGGTGACTGCAGCGGTATAGGTTCTGGGAATAGGCCAGACCTGTGCCATGTATAACAGCAATGACAGTGCCTCACACCTGATGACCAGGCTTTTTTCCCGCGATGGAGAGTGACCGTAGCTTCCATCTGCACAGCTTCTGCCTCACTTTGCTGATACGCTCCTCCCAAGACTTGGTGCATGCCCTAGCCCCCCCGAACCAAATACCCAGCACCTTCAGGTGGTCAGTCCTGACAGTGAAGGTGATCGAGGATTGGTCGGTTCAGTTCCCGAAGAGCAGGCCTCGCTCTTGCCTCAATTTACCTTGGTCCCCGAGGCCCATTCGAACTGGTCACAGATGCACATGAGTCTGCGCACAGACGGCGAATCCGAGCAGAAAACGGCGACGTCATCCATATACAGGGAGGCCTTAACCTACAGGCCCCCGCTGCCAGGAATAGTCACCCCTCTCAGGCTTGCATCCTTACTGATGGACTCGGCAAATGGCTCGATGCAGCACACAAAAAAGGCAGGAGAGAGGGGGCAGCTCTGCCTGACTCCAGATCTGACTGGGAAGCTATCTGATTCCCACCTATTGATTGAGACTGCACTGACAATGTTGGTGTAGAGCAGTCTGATCCAATTGCAGATTCCCTCCCCAGAGCCCATTTTGGAGAGAACATCTCTCATATACCTGTGTGATATCCTGTCAAAGGCTTTCTCCTGGTCCAGGCTGATCAGGCAGGTGTCCAACCCTCTGTCCTGCACGTAAGCGATCGTATCCCTGAAGAGTGCGAGACTCTCAGCACAGCACAGCACATGATTGGTCAGGGTGAATCACCGACCCCAGAGCAGACCTGACCCGGTTGGCGATTACCTTTGTCAGAATTTTGTAATCCACATTCAATAATGAGAT
>NW_025133415.1:0-1161 GCF_004010195.1 Chiloscyllium plagiosum
GCGCTTTTCCAGCAACACATTTTCAGCTCCGATTGTATTGTAGGCCTCTTCCAAATCCAACACCATCCAGAAGGACAAGGACTGCAAGTTCCTCTCTGAGCCCCTCACTACCCTGCCTTGGAAATATATCACAGTTCCTTCACTATCAAAATCATGGAATTCCCTCAGGCAGCACATGGACTGTAGCAGTTCAAGAAGGCAGCTCACTCCCACCTTCACAAGGGACAATTAGGGATGGGTAGTAGATATGGCCCAGCCAGCAATGCCCACATAAATACATTTTAGAAATTTTCAAAAATCACATGACCCCGGGTGATATCCAACAAGTTTGCATTTGTATTTGCAGATACATGCTACTTTGTTTAAAAAGGACATGATATGTAGATACCAGTCAATGTGACACTTTATAAATTCCTACATTGGAAATAAAATCAGTCTGATTCCGGGTTGAGACACAAAAACACTGGAAACATGGACTCACACTTAAAATGCAGTATCTGACCTGAGGTGTCGCCTTTATTCTGATAAAACCTTAAGTTATCTTGGGGTAGTGACTTGAAAGAAATTCTGAGATCTAAACATTAGTCAATCGTAACCTGCATCTCCATTCTAACTGATTGAAGATTTAACAGCTATCTAGCTTTATTCAAAGTGTTTGCATAAGTTGTATGACCTTTTGATCTGTTACTTATAAATCCTGTGTCCTCTCTCTTACCAGCTGCCTGAGGAAGGAGCAGGGTCTCCAAAAGCTTGCGGTTTCAAATAAACCTGTTGGTCTATAACCCGGTGTCATGTGATTTTTGACTTTGCCACCCCAGTCCAACACCAGCACTTCCACATTAAAAAATCATTCTGAAGGTGATGGCAAAACCTCACCTAATTAACTTGGAGGGCATAAAGGACTGAGGTAGAATTCCAGACCAGCAGTCAAAGGATGTCACTCCAGTTCATTAATGATCCAATTGATCTCCATTGTCTTGGCAAATCCTATGAGATTTCACTATGGCTCAGGGACTAAATGGGAGCCATGCAATGGCAGGCAAGGAAGCCAGAGAACAAAGAATTATTAGATGCTCACAAGGACTGTGATACTTTAAATTCATCCCTGATTTAGCAAATGCATTCATTCCACCCTGGAAATGATACCAAGTTAGGCAACCC
>NW_025133416.1:0-1161 GCF_004010195.1 Chiloscyllium plagiosum
CGAAGGTTGGTAGGGTGGAAGGTGAGCTTGTTACGATTGGAGGAGTGGGGTCTGAGGGCGGAGGTGCATTGGAGGGCATCTTTAACCACGTGGGAAGGGAAATTGCGGTCTCTAAAGAAGGAGGCCATCTGGTGTGTTCTGTGGTGGAACTGGTCCTCCTGGGAGCAGATACGGCGGAGGAATTGGGAATACGGGATGGCATTTTTGCAAGAGGTGGGGTGGGAAGAGGTGTAATCCAGGTAGCTGTGGGAGTCGGTGGGTTTGTAAAATATGTCAGTGTCCAGTTGGTCGTCATTAATGGAGATGGAGAGATCCAGGAAGGGGAGGGAGGTGTCAGAGATGGTCCAGGTAAAGGCAGATATCTGATTGGGACTCGAAACAACATTAGGCGGGGCTGGACAATGGGACCAATCAGAAACGGTCGTCCCACCATTCCTCCCGAAGGTATAAGAGGCTGCGATGTGGACGGTGCGCAGCATTTTCCGTGAAAGTGCTTGTGGCATTGTGACAATGTCTGGAAGAGATCGCTTCTCGGCCTTTTGGCTAAGATCAAGTGTCTGTTCTTATCAGGACAGGGGTCGAGTTGCGAGTCATCAGAGCTAGTGGAGATCATCGCTGGATCGTGATCGTGATTGGACGTTGGAGGATCGTTTGGTTGTGCTGACCTGCTATTGGTGGATCTTCATGCTGGCTTCGGCCTAACGCCAATTCAGGGACCAGCCAACCTCAGAGCTATGGCCTCAACAGCTGCGCGCAGCCCTGGGCAGGGGGTTCGAAACACTGTCCGTGTGTCTGTCAAGAAGGTGGAGGAGCGTACACCAGTCGATCGGACGGTGTTCGTCAAGAAGGTGTTGTTCGAGTGCTGTGGATTCGCCGCAGCAGACGTGTACTGCCTGCAGGATTTCCCTGGGGCAGGCTACTTCGATGTCACCTTCAGGAGCGTGAAGCAATGTGAGCAGCTCCTGAAGGTCTTCAAAGAAAAGGAAGAGGAGCCGCTGTTCTCCATCCTGTCGGCGGTCCCCTTGTGTGTGCTTCCTGCACAGAGGAGCCGGGTTGTTACAATCCACATGTACAACCCCTACGTGCCAGCAACTGATGTCCTGACGTTCCTGGGAAGATATGTGCAGTTCGAGGGTCAAAGCACCGATGTGGTTGACCCTT
>NW_025133417.1:0-1161 GCF_004010195.1 Chiloscyllium plagiosum
GTAATATTTGTTTTAATTTCAGTTTAGAAATAGTACCAGTCTGGCTTTAGATTGTGATGCAGCCAGACTCTGAACGAACATCTTCAATGTATTGTCTGAGCTGATATGTCACCATTTGTTATAAAACCTTACGTTATCTCGAGAAACTGACTTAAACGTAGTTATGCATATTAATGAAACCCTAAACCCAATATAAAAGAGGAAATAATTAACAATCCTTGGTTTGTTCGATATATCTTTTCACAGGAATGACATTCCAATGTTTTCTCTAAATTCTTTATTTTATAATATTATACTCCACAACTACTAGATGAAGGAGCAGCGCTCGAAAAGTTAGAGTTTCCAAATAAAACTGTTGGACTATAACCTAATATTGTATGATTTCTTATATTTTCTTCCCCTACAGCTCCCTTTTCGAATCTTCCTCAGCAAGCTGCTCCAAAAGGCTGTGTCATAAACAATCAACGAAATCATTTTCTTGCAATCCACTATAAACCTGATTTTCTCAGTCCACCTGCATACTAAAACTCCACACGTGCACTGTAACGTTACATTTTTAATACATCTTTATATCTTCTGGTGTGTCTTACACCCCAGTTCCTGACTACTGTATGGCATCCTGCAGATAACACTAACTATGTTTGTTTTACAGTTTTGGTTTTTCAATTTTCCCCACATAAGAGTTTACTCCATCTGACCCTGCTAGGATTCTTTCATTGATTTAATTTTGTTTCTTAGATAACACCAACTATGTTTGTTTTACAGTTTTGGTTTTTCAACTTTCCCCACATAGAGTTTACTCCATCTGACCCTGCTAGGATTCTTTCATTGATTTAATTTTGTTTCTTACGAATATGGCAACCCCAGCACCTCTCCCTGCATGCCTCTGTTTTGGATAGGCTGCATATCCTTGAATATTCAGCTCCCAATCCTGAGTCTATTGCAAGCGCATCTACATGATGCACACAATGTCACACTTGCTAATTTCAATCTACGCATTTAATGTTTTCCTCATACAGCGGGCTTTCAGATATAACACATTCAGTCCTGCATTAAATATCCTTCTTCTCATTGTCATTCATTTGGCCAGTATGCTTAAAGTTTGATTGCCTTCTCTTTCCATACACTCGACTGTATTTGTGTCTGTGTTGGAGATTTTAA
>NW_025133418.1:0-1161 GCF_004010195.1 Chiloscyllium plagiosum
TATCCTCCTGGGCCTTTTTCACATTCTCCGACTTTCTGGCTGTGCATATGCCCCATTTCCCATTTCTGCTCTTGAAAAGCCTGACATTCAGAGACAGTTTCAGATTCGAACTGCTGAGAGGCTTTCTGACGTCTGGCTGGAGTCGGTCGAAGTAGTCTCACATTCTCTGGATAATGCGTCTGTCAATTCGACCTAAGACAAGGAGACATTTCTTCCTCAAAATCTAAAGACCCTTTCGAAGTTAAAGTTGAATTCCTTATCCAACAGAAAAAGAAAGTCATTACATGATAGCTGAAGAAGAACAAGGATGCATTTACTGTTGGTGTAGAACAAATGAATGGTGACAGCAGAGTATGAGGGTGGTCATGTCGTGATGTCAATGCCATTACCACAACATTCCCCGGGAATGCTGCAATGTCTCCTGCCTCACCACTTAATTTCCACAAGACTGGGAATGAAGGAATGAGAATAAGAGGATGAGAAGCAGAAGGGTTTTTGGAACTGCGGGAAGAATCTCCAGGTTAAAATAGTAGTTAAAAAGAGTAACATACACTGCTGGATTGAAACCAGGAAAATGAAGCCGGAACTCGAAATCAAAATATAAAATAATTCAAACAGACACTGAGTTTCTCGATCAGCAACACAATACTTGCGAGAAATAACGAGCTTTCATTACAATGAGCAGGCACCAGTGTGATGGGAGGTGCTTTCACCAGCTAAGCCACGACGCCACGTTAAAGCCAGATTTGTCGTCCATATGTGCAATGTCTGAACCACTTGATCACAGGAATTCGTAAACGCGTTTTCTATATTAGCGTTGATCAGTATGAATGGCAATCAAACTCTGCTTGTGCAAAAGCAGACATTTCAATGCTGAGCATGCCCCACTGAAAAGGCAAAGAAAAAGACAGTATCCTCTTGCATTGCCATCCAACCGATATTTTCATCTGTTTAAACTGACAGAATAAAGCGGATGTGCTCATCTCCCCTCGCGTCCTATTAACCACGTTAATACACACGCAGGGATTTTCAAACCAAGATGAACAGGCTCATTGTTGTGAATTGACAGCAGTGGTGTGTGAGTCATTGCGAACAGTGAGAAATAAATGCTGAACCAATAGCACTGAAACTGAGCCTTGCACCATCAGCTCCACATTCACA
>NW_025133419.1:0-1161 GCF_004010195.1 Chiloscyllium plagiosum
CCAGACGTCTAAGGGAGATAGCTGAAGAAATAGTGGAGGCATTGGTGGTGATCTTTCAGGAATCTTTAGAATCAGAAAGTATCCCAGAGGACTGGAAAATCACCAACGTAACACCCCTGTTTAAAAAGTGAGTAAGGCAGAAAATGACAGACTGATTAGCCTCACCTTGGTCATGGGTAAGATCCTGGAATCCATTGTGACTGGTGAAATTTCTGAATACTTGAAACTGCATTGTAAAAACGGCAATGTCAGCAAAGCCATCAATGGAGGTCCCGCCTGATAAATCTTCTGGAATTCTTTGATGAAGTAATTGGAAGCTTGGACTAATGAGAGCCAATGGATGTTATCTACCTGGACTTCAAGAAGGCCTTTGACAAGGTTCCACACAGGAGGCTACAGAGTAAGATAGCTGAAAAATGTGGTGCTGGAAAAGCGCAGCAGGTCAGGCAGCATCCAAGGAGCAGGAGAGTCGACGTTTCGGGCATAAGCCCTTCTTCAGTCTTATACCCGAAACATCGACTCTCCTGCTCCTTGGATGCTGCCTGACGTGGTGCGCTTTTCCAGCAACACATTTTTCAGCTCTGATCTCCAGCATCTGCAGTCCTCACTTTCTACTCCTACAGAGTAAGATGGTGTTAGAGACAAAGTGCTGGCATGGAGAGAAGCTTGGCTGTCTGGCAGAAAGAAGAGAGTGGCGATAAAAGGGTCTTTCTGAGGATGGCAGCCAGTGACGAGTGGTGTTCCTCAAGGCTGTGTTCGGACAACGACATTTCACTTGATACATAAATGATCTAGATGAAGGAACTGAGGGCACTCTGACTAAGTTTGTAGATGATATAAAGATACGTAGAGGGACAGGTAGCATTGAGGAGGCGGGGAGGCTGCAGAAGGATTTGGACAGGTTGGGAGACTGGGCGAAGAAGTGGCAGATCGACTACAATGTGTGAAAGGATACGTTCATGCACTTTGGGCAGAGGAATAGAGGCAGATAGGCATGGACTATTTTCTAAATGGGGAGAAAATTCAGAAATCTGAAGTGCAGAGAGACTTGGGAGTTCTCGTCCAGGATTGTCTCAAGGTAAACCTGCAGGTTGAGACAGTAGTTAGGAAGGTAAATGCAATGATGTTATTTATTTTGAGAGCACTTGATTATAAAAGCAG
>NW_025133420.1:0-1161 GCF_004010195.1 Chiloscyllium plagiosum
ACCTGAGCAGTCTCTCCCCAGTGTGAACACATTCATGGCACAAAAGTCTACTTGAGGTTTTATAGCACTTCCCTCAGTCTGCACACTTAATGGGTCTTAGTGGGTTTTGAGAAGATTTGTAGCTCATGTTGAGGTTTTGGATGTAGGTTTGCTCGCTGAGCTTGAAGGTTCAATTCCAGATGTTTCGTCGCCCTACTAGGTAACAACTACAGTGGGCCTCAGGTGAATCAATGCTGAATATTCCTGCTTATTTTAGGTTGGTAATGTTATTTCCTGAGGTGAAGTCTCTGCTCAGTGTAAACCTGTTTAAACGGCTGGATGACTGGGAGAAATCCTTCCCACACTCGAAGCAGATGAATGGTTGCTTCTGAGTCCTGAGTATGTCAGCAGATGCGATCACTGAATGAATTCCTTGCCACACTCAGAGCAGGGGAGCAGCCCCTATCCAGTGTGAATCCGCTGATGAGCCAGTAGGTGGGAGGACGTCATGAATGCCTTCATAGACATGGAACAGGTGAATGGTTTCGCCCTGATGGCGACTGCACCAATGTGTTTGCAGCTTGGAGGGTAATCAAACTCTTCCTACATTCCCCACATATCTCCTGTTTTTTTTTTGTCAGTGTGGCATTGGTTTGGCTTCAAAAAGTCACATGATCAACTGAAGTCTCATCCACACACACACAATTGAGCACATTTTCTCTTCGCTGTGAATGATGCATCTACCATCCATGTTTAAAATCCAATAATATTCAGCTTACATTACATTCCACAAGTTTGCCAGATCTTAGTGTGTTATTTGACATGTTACATGACTGTTCATCCTTAATTCCAAAACCCTGTGGAATTAAGCTTTAACAGAAAAAGGGATGTGAAATGAAATAGAAAAATAAAGGCAGCTTAAGGAATCATAGTGAATGGATCTGGTAATTTTTGTGGGGCTGGCACTAGAGAATAGTGACCATAATAGCTGCCAGATTTTTGTCATTAAGTCACAAACTGGCTCCATCATGTTTATCAGGGATGAGAACCTGTCATCCAGTTGAGACCACCAGAAGACTGTGACATTAACTGGAAGAAAGATAGTACCAGGGAGGTAAAAACAGTCCACGTGTTTTATATCTACATTCAATGTGTGAGTTTCCAACCTCGGTATAGCTACCT
>NW_025133421.1:0-1161 GCF_004010195.1 Chiloscyllium plagiosum
GGACCTCCATCAGATACACTTTAACGGCTGCTCATAATCCACGGGTTGCTGTGTCATTTAATGTCTCGGATCTGTTACATAAGGATAGGGGGAGGCCATTCTGCCTTTCCAGTCTATTACAGACGACCACGAGGAGCCCATTCAGCCTCTCGAGTCTGTTACAGAGGGGCAGGAAGTGTTTATTTAACTTTCAAGTCTGTTACACATATACATTAGTTTTAAATTAGTGTTGGAATAGGAAAGACCTGATGTAAACATTAAAGTTCTAACTTTGAATAAGGCCAATTTTGAAAGTGTTAGGCGAGCCCTGTGAAAGTCTGATTGGGATACCCTATTCGCAGTTAAAGAGATGGTAGGAAAATGCAAGACCATGAAAATTTGGTTTCAGAGAGTCCAGAGACAACGTGTTCCGATTAGTGACAGGGGCAAGTCTGGTGGGTGCAGGGAGTGCTGGATGGCTAGATATATTGATCCTCTGGTCAAGGTAAGGAAGGAGGCATATGTAAGGTAAACAGAGTTGTTATCAAATCAGTCCCCAGTGGTGTATACGGGCAATAAGTGTATAGTCAACAGGGAAATCGGGCCAGAAAAATGTGGACATGAGATGGCTTTGGAAATAGGGTTAACAAGGCATTGAAGAAACTCTACAAATCCGTTAATGGCAAAAGATTAACTAGGGAGAGAATAGGGCTCCTTAAAGATCAGTCAGGCTACTTTATGTGTACAACCACAGGAGATTGGAGGGATGCGAAACAAGTTTTTCTCCTCAGTATTTAATGTGGAGGAGGTTACAAGAGCGAAGAAATATATAGTGATATCTTGAAAAGTGTCTATATTACAAGGAGGTGTTGGACATTTTAAAACAAATAAAGGTGAACAAATCCCTGGGACCTGATCAGTTGTATCCCAGATGTTTGTGGGAAGCTAGGAAAGAGATTGGTCTGCATTTTGCTTATATATTTGTATCATTGATTTTAACAGGTGAGGTGTCAAAAGACTAGAGGGCTGCTAACATAGGGTCATTATTTAAGAAAGTAATGAAAAACCAGGTAACTATAGATTGGTGAGTCTGACGTCATTGGTGACTCAATTGTTGGAGGGGATTTTGAGGGAAAGCATGTATATGCTTTTTGAACGACAAGGACTGAAGAGGGCTTTGTA
>NW_025133422.1:0-1161 GCF_004010195.1 Chiloscyllium plagiosum
CCAGAGTGGGGAGCAGATTGACCCTGGGCTGAGTCCCAGAGCGGGGAGCAGAGTGACCAGGGGCTGAGACGGAGAGCGAGGATCAGAGTGACCAGTGGCAGTGTCCCAGAGTGGGGAGCAGACTGACCCTGGGCTGAGTCGCAGAGCAGGGAGCAGAGTGACCAGGGGCTGAGACGGAGAGTGAGGATCAGAGTGACCAGTGGCAGTGTCCCAGAGTGGGGAGCAGACTGACCCTGGGCTGAGTCGCAGAGCGGGGAGCAGAGTGACCAGGGGCTACTAAGTACCCTGTATCTCAGATGGCACCGAGAGGTGACATTAAAAACTCCTTGCTGCGTCCATTTGAGTGCATGTCACAATAAAGGCTCTCCTATTCTTAAATGAGACTATTGTCGTTTGGTGCTTGTTGATTGGTATATGGGCTCAAAGGTCCTGTTTCTATACCTGTATAACTCTATGAACAGGAAACAGTTTAAGATGATTGAATTAGTAAATGTCTCAAAGTTTGTGATCGGGTTAGGGGATGAAGGAAAGAGAGGGTTGAGATTGATTTGCTCATGAACCAATACTTACTTATTTAATGGTGGGGGGGTGGGGGGGGGGGAGAGGGTGGAGATGGGGAAATGTTGAATAATTGTATTAGTGTGGAAAATTTGCAGATTCTTTACAGTTTATTGGTCTGAGAAATAATCTCATTTTCTGAAAACCATTCAGAGACAAAGACAGAGGGAAAGATGGATAAAGAGAGACAATAAGAGACATGGACCAACAGACGGTGAGAGAGTGAGACAGGGAAAGAATGCAGAGAGACATATAAAGAAAATGTTATCATTATTTAAGTATATTTACTGCAAGTTTGAAAGGAGCTAGGTGATTGTGATATTAGATCACACTGAACTGAAACATCGATCTCGGGCTCTGAGCAAGATGTTCTCTCCTGCCATTCTCAGTTTATAGTCATATTCAATAAAACCTGCTGCAGTTCATTCACAGTGAATGTAGATCTCACATTGTTGTATGGTCACAACAATCACTAGATCCACACCTGAGGCGTGTGTATAGGAGCCTGAAGTGAAGACCGACTCCCACAGCTACCTAGCTTACATCTCCTCCCACCCTGCCCCCTGTAAACACGCCATCCCATATTCCCAATTCCTTCGCCTC
>NW_025133423.1:0-1161 GCF_004010195.1 Chiloscyllium plagiosum
ATTGAGGAGCGCCTGGGTCAAGGGTGGGGCATTAGTTGGGAGAGGATGTGATGGACTTTTGGAGAGGAAGTGACACCCCCTGGGAGCAAGGGGGAAAATCTCCACGAAGATACGTTTTATATTTTTTTTATTTAGAAATAGTTTTTTATTGTATTGTTGTGAGTGTATTAGAGAGGCTTTATTTTTGTGAATTTTATATGCTCTATGCTCGGGATGTTCTGGATAGGGTTTCCCCTCCCGAAGGGTCTCGGATTTGCCCAGATGATTATGGTTGATCAGTTGGTTAAGTGGTGCACCTGGAATGTCAAGGGGAGTAATTCACCAGTCAAAAGGAAGAAAATATTATCAAATCTTAAGGAGGAAAGAGTTGATATAGCTCTCCTACAGGAGACACACCTGTCGGATAAAGAACATTGAAATTATGACAGGGTGGATTTGATAAGGCCTTTTTTTCTTCTTTTAGCTCAAAAAGCAGGGGAGTTGTTATTCTTGTTCGGAAGAATTTCCCTTTCAAAATCCTAAAGCAGATAAAAGATGAATCTAGACGATATATTTTGATTAAAGCCCTCATAAATGGAGAGGAGTATGGGATTTTAAATTTGTACTGCCCCCTGGCACACCCCTTTAAGTTTATAACAGAAGCCTTTTCAAAATTGATGGCTTTTGGTGCCCGTCATACAATTATAGGGGGAAGACTTTAATTGTATTATGGATCCGGAAATAGATAGGATTCCCAAGAGTACTGCAGGAGTATCTCCCAGATCTAGACAACTGATGGATCTGAACAAAGAATTAGGATTAGTAGATGTATGGAGATGTCTTCATCCACAGGGCAGAGATTTTTCTTTCTACTCCAATCCACATAAATGTCATACCAGAATTGATATGTTTTTTGCCCCCTCGATTTTTTTAAATTCCATATCATCCTGTAAAATAGGTAGTATAGCAATTTCCGACCACGCTGCTATATACATGGAAACTGAGGCGTGAAACAATGGGACATCCCCTCGGCATTGGCGTATGGACCCCTTCCTAATGAAAGATAGTAAATTTGCAAAGTAAAGTACTTCTCTCAAGAATTTAAAACTTTTTTAGAAATTAATTCAGGTACAGCTAGCAACCCATCAATGGGAGACCATCAAAGCTTACACGTGAGGTTTG
>NW_025133424.1:0-1161 GCF_004010195.1 Chiloscyllium plagiosum
CAGGGGTTAATATAGGGGGGTGGCTTTCTCTTTGGAGGGTCGACGTGGACTTGTTGGGCCGAAGGGCCTGTTTCCACACTGTAGGGAATCTAAACAAAAGGGTGGAGCAAATAGGTGGGAAGGAGGATGGGCAGGTTGGATAGGTCGAGAGGATGGTACTGACCACAGGAAATGTAAAAGTTAACTATATAAAAAATACAAAGCAGAAATGAGTAAAGACGTAAGTATAATAAAATAAACCATACTCCCCCTACAGTAGGCACCATTTAAATAAGTTAATAGATACAAGCCTTGAGCAAATCCAGCCTCCAGCCGGGCCCCCCGCTTCTTGGAGCTCGGACCTAGCAGAAATGAGTAAAGACGTAAGTATAATAAAATAAACCATACTCCCCTACAGTAGGCACCATTTAAATAAGTTAATAGATACAAGCCTTGAGCAAATCCAGCCGGACCCCCCGCTTCTTGGAGCTCGGACCTTCCTCCAGCTCCGGGGGGTTGTTGAGCTCCTGGGCTCCGGAAGCCGCGGGCGCCGGCTCTCTCTCCTCCACCGCCACCATCTAACCTCTCTATAGTCAGCTAGTCCTCTACTGAGGGCCACACTCTCTCAGAACTGCAAACGACCCCTTCTATGCTATATTCTAAGAAGAATTCATACTCTCAACAAACACCATCTCAAACATCAAAAACTGTAAGTACCACAAACTTTTATATACCCACCTCCAAAACCAGCGCTCCGCAAACATTCCAGAAGCTTCCCCCGGCCTCCGGCACAGCTCGGCCGCGATTAGCCACTAGGCCGGTAACAGCCACCGTCCCCACGGTGATCGATGACATCACTTCCGCCGCCATCGCAGCCACTTCCGACCTGCACATCCACCAATGTCACTTATTATCCGTTGCTCCCGATGCAGTCTCCTTTACATTGGGGAGACTGGACGCCTCCTCGCAGAGTGCTTTAGGGAACATCTCCGGGACACCCGCACCAATCAACCACACCGCCCCGTGGCCTAACATTTGAACTCCCCCTCCCACTCTGCTGAAGACATGCAGGTCCTGGGCCTCCTTCACCGCCGCTCCCTCACCACCCGACGCCTGGAAGAAAAATGCCTCATCTTCTGCCTCGGAACTCTTCAGCCCCAGGGCATCAATGTGGACTTCACC
>NW_025133425.1:0-1161 GCF_004010195.1 Chiloscyllium plagiosum
CTCCACGGCCCTTCAGCCTATCTGATCAGCGTCGCGTTTTACTCTGAGTAAACCATCTTCACTGTCCATTACCTCACCAATATTGGTGTTATCTGCATGGTCACTAACCATTCCTATTGTATTCACATCCAAATCATTTATATAAAATGACAAAATTCATTCGATACTTGTGGTGCACTGCGGATCACAGGCCTCCAGTCCAAAAAAATAACAGTTCACAAACATTTCCTTCGTCTATTACCTTCGAGCCAATTACCTCCAACTCTCCCTATATTCCATGTGATCTCACCATGCTGACCAGTTTTCCATGCGGAACCTTTTTGAATGCCTTGCTAAAGTCTATATTCTATTCCACAGTTACATTTCTGTGTTTTCATAAAACTTTTCCGTCACTTCTTCAAAATGCTAAATTAAATTAGTGGGACACAATTTCCCACACATAAAGTCATGTTGACTATCACTAATCGGAATTTACATTTCCAAACACAAGTAAATGCTGTCCCTCAGAATCCCCTCCAACAACTTACCCATCAATGATGTCAGTCCCACTTGTCTACAGTTTCCTGGCTTTTTCTTACCAACTATTCTTAAACAATTGCACAACCTTACCTGTGACTATCCATGATACAAATATCTCAGCCGGAGACTGAACAATTACTTCCCGAGCTTCCCAACGGATCTGGGGTACATCTGATTAGTTCATAGATCAGTGCAGCACAGTACAGGCCCTTAAGCTGTTGATGTTGTGCCAGCAGTTTATCCTACTCTAAGGTCAGACTAACCTTCATTGTATTAAAATACATGTGCCTGGCCAAGATTCACTTAAAAGGTCAGAGGGGTTTATCCACCTTTATGCATTTTAAAATATCCAGCTCCTCATCTTCTGTAATATGGACAATTTTCATGGTATTACTAATTATTTCCCCAAGTTCTCTACCTTTTATATCCTACTCCCCAGTAAATACTGATGCAAAATATTAATTTAGTATCTCACGGATGTCCTGTAGTTCCACCCATAGGTCACTTTGCTGATCTTTAATGGGTCCTGTTCTCTTCCTAGTTACTCTTTTGACCTTAAAATATTTACACAATCTCTTTGGAATGTCCCTTACCCTACTTTCGAAAGATATCTTATGTCCCCATTTTTCCCTCCTGATTTCC
>NW_025133426.1:0-1161 GCF_004010195.1 Chiloscyllium plagiosum
AGTCCTCAAACGTTCTCATATGTTAAGCTTTTCCTTCCTGGGACCATTCTCGTGTACTCCTGCGAACCCATTCCAAGGTTAGCACATCCTTCCTGAGATATGTGTCTCAAAACAGCGCACAATGCTACAAATATGGTCTGACAAGAGCCTCATAGAGCCTCAGAAGTACGTCCCTGCTTTTATATTCTAATCCTTTCCAAATAAATTCCATCACTGCATTTGTCTTCCGAACTACAGACTCAACCTGCAAGTTTTCATTGAGAGAATCCTGGAGTCCCTTTGCACTTCAGACATCTGAATTTTCTCGGTAGTCTATGTTTTCATTCTTCCTAACAAAGTGCATGTTCCCACAATTTCCCACTTTGACTCCATCTGCCATTTATTTGATCATTATCCTAACCTATCCAAATCCTTCGTGAGCCTCCCTGCCTCTTCGATGCTACCTGGCCCTATACCTATTTTTGTTTCATCTTCAAACGAAGATAGAATGCCGTCAGATCCTTAATCTGGATCGTTAATGTATAAAGTGAAACGTTGTGGTCCCAACACTGAGCCTTATGGAACACCACTTGTCACTGACTGTCAACCTGAGAGAGACACATTTAGCGACATTCTTTGCTTCCTACCAGACAGCCAAACTTCTATCCATGCGAGCACCTTGCCTCTAACACCATGGGCCCTTGCCTGACTCAGTAGCCTCCTGTCGGCACATTGTCAAAGATCTTCTGGACGTCCTGGTGGATGACATCCATTGGCTCTCCTTGTTCTAAGCACATCGTTACGTCCTCAAGGTTATCTAGCAGATTTTCCAGGCATGACCTCCCCTTGATGAAACCATGGTAACTTTGTCCGACGTTACCATTCACATACAAGTATTCAGAAATCTCATCCTTCACAATGGATTCCAGGATCATACCCACAGCCAACTTTAGATTAGTCAGTCTGTAATTTTCCGGTTTTTTTTGCTTTACGTTTTTAAACACGGGTATCACGTTAACGATTTTTCAGTCCTCTGGGAATCTCCCTGATTCGAGAGATTCCTGAAAGATCACCGCCAACGCCTCCACTGTCTCATGAGCTATCTGCCTTAGAAATCTGGAGTGGAGTCCATCTGGTCCAGGTGATTTGCTTACCTTCAGGCCATTCAGTTTTCTCAGCACC
>NW_025133427.1:0-1162 GCF_004010195.1 Chiloscyllium plagiosum
GAATTGCACACAATATTCCAAACGTGGTCTAGCATTGCCCTGAATACTCGCAAAATAATCTCCCCTCTTCTTTACTCAATGATTTGACCAATGATGAAAGGTATACCAAGGAGCTTCTTCACGGTCGTACCGACGTGCGACTCTACTTTTAATGAATTGTGAACCTGCACTCCAAATTCACTTTGTTCAGCAACACTTCCCAGAACCTTGCCATTACGTATAGACTGGAAAAGCTAGGGAGACCAAAGATATTCCCTGAAACGGTCTGCAATTTGGCGCTAGGTCTCTCTGATGTAGACGAGAACATACCAGGAGCAATGGATGCGATAAATCCACGTAAATCTCTCGTGAATTGCAACAATTTTTGAGGCCTGAGACGTAGATAAAGGAGAGTAGAGTAATGTAGAGAGAGCGTAGAGTAGCTTTATTTGTCATTTCTACCATATACAACTGGGACAAAAAAAACGCGACAGTGTTGCTCCAGGACCAGTGTACCATTTGAATACACAGACTACACGACAGTACAATGACACACAGGGCAGCATAAAATGCACAAAAAGTGCGATACCTGTAACACTGTGCAGTAATTCCTGACAACAAAAGACAACAGAGGAAATGGTGGACAATTCACAATTTAACAATGAATGATCATTAACAAAATATTGTTTGATCTGCCATTCAAAAAAGTCGTCCAGAAATTGAAAATGGAAGAGAGTGTGATCATACAGTGTTGAGAAGCTTGAAGACTTGGGGGACGAAGCAATTGAACAGTCTGGGCGTAAGAGGCTGAATTTTCTTGTATTTTCTGATAGATTGCAGGAGTACAAAGAATTTGAATCAAAGATGTGTAGGGTCGTCCAAAATGCTGTTTGCCTTGCGGATGCAGTTTGAGATGCAAATTTCTTTGATGGAGGGAAAAAGATACCGATGATCATCTCAGCTATCATTACTATCTCTTGTCGGTTCTTACGATCCGAGCTGGTGGAATTCCGAAACCAGGCATTGATGCAACTGCACAGGATATTCTCAATTGACTCTCTATAGAACGTGGTGAGGACAGCATGTGGGAGATCGGCTTTCCTCAACATACTCAGGAAATGGATACGCTGTTGTGCTTTCTTGGATATATAGCTGGTGTTGTGGGACAAGGTGAGACTACCCA
>NW_025133428.1:0-1162 GCF_004010195.1 Chiloscyllium plagiosum
CACAAAATGCATTCAAGGACTTAACTTGCACAAATTTCACTCTTGGACTGATATTGTACAAAGCCCACTCCTGCACTGATCTTGCACAAAATGCATTCCAGGACTGATGTTGGTCAAAATGCTCTCCTGGACTGACATTGCCCAATGTACCATCCCACTCTGCTGTTACAAAAATTGCACTCCCAGACTGATGTTCCACAAATGCACTCTCACAATGATGTTGCACAAAGTGCACTCCCGGACTGATGTTGCACAACATTCACTCGTGGACTGATGTTGCACAAAGTGCCCTTTCACACTGATGTTGCACAAAGTGCACTCCCGGACTGATGTTGCACAAAGTGCATTCCCGGTCTGATGTTGCACAAAGTGCACTCATGGACTGATATTGCACAATGTTCACTCTCGGACTGATGTTGCACAAAGTGTACTCTTGGCCTGATATTGCACAAAGTGCACTCTCGGACTGATGTTGCACAAAGTTCACACTCGGACTGATGTTGCACAATGTTCACTCGTGCACTGATGTTGCACAACATTCACTCTTGGACTGATGTTGCACAACGTGCACTCCCGGACTGTTGTAGCACAAAATGCCCTCCCGGACTGATGTTGCACAAACTTTACTCGTGGACTGATGTTGCACAAAGTGCCCTCCTGGACTGATGTTGCACAACGTTCATTCTTGGACTGATGTTCCACAATGTGCACTCCTGGACTGTTGTAGCACAAAATTCCCTCCCGGACTGATGTTGCACAACCTTTACTTGTGGACTGATGTTGCACAAAGTGCCCTCCCGGACTGATGTTGCACAATGTTCACTCGTGGACTGATGTTGCACAACATTCACTCACAGACTGATGTTGCACAGCATTCACTCGTGGACTGATGTTGCACAAAGTGCACTCTCGGACTGATGTTGCACAAAGTGCCTCCCGGACTGATGTTGCACAACGTTCACTTGTGGACTAATTTTGCACAAGGTTCACTCGTGGACTGATGTTGCACAAAGTGCCCTCTTGAACTGATGTTGCACAAAGTTCACTCGTGGACTGATGTTGCACAAAGTGCGCTCCCGGAATAATGTTGCACAATGTTCACTCGTGGACTGATGTTGCACAAAGTGCGCTCCCGGAATAATGTTGCACAATGTTCACTCTC
>NW_025133429.1:0-1162 GCF_004010195.1 Chiloscyllium plagiosum
TTGTCTCTTGTTCAAGAAGAGGAGTAGAGACAATCCTAGTAATTATAGATCTGTGAGCCTTACTTTGGTTCTGGGTAAAGTGTTGAAAAAGGTTATAAGACATAGGATTTACAATCATCTAGAAAGGAATATGTTGATTAGGGATAGCCAACACCTTTTTTTGTGATGGGTAGGTCGTGCCTCACAAACCTTATTGAGTTCTTTGAGAAGGTGACCAAACAGGTGGATGAGGGTAAAGCAGTTGATGTGGTATATATGGATTTCAGTAAGGTGTTTGACAAGGTTCCTCATGGTAAGCTATTGCACAAAATATGGAGGCATGGGATTGAGCGTGATTTAGGGGTTTGGATCAGAAATTGGCTAGCTGAAAGAAGACAGAGGGTGGTGGTTGATGGGAAATATTCATGCTGAAGTTGAGTTGCTATTGGTGTACTGCAAGGATCTGTTTTGGGTCCACTGTTGTTTGTCATTTTTAAAAATTACCTGGATGAGGGCGTAGAAGGATGGGTTAGTAAATTTGCAGATGACACTAAGGTGGTAGAATTGTGGATAATGAAGAAGGATGTTTTAGGTTACAGAGAGACATAGATAAGCTGCAGAGCTGGGCTAAGAGGTGGCAGATGGAATTTAATGTGGAAAAGTGTGAGGTGATTCACTTTGGAAGGAGTGACAGGAATGAAGAGTACTGGACTAAAGGTAAGATTCTTGATAGTGTAGATAAGCAGAGGGATTTTGATGTTCAGTTACAGAGTTCCTTGAAAGTTGCCACCCAAGTTGATAATGTTGTTAAGAAGGCATACAACATGTTCACTTTTATTGGTAGAGGGATTGAGTTTTGGAACCATGAGATCATGTTGCAGCTGTACAAAACTGTGGTGTGGCCACATTTGGAGTATTGCATACAGTTCTGGTCACCGCATTATAGGAAGGATATGGAAGCTTTGGAAAGAGTTCAGATGAGGTTTACTAGGATGTTGCCTGGTACGCAGGGAAGGTCTTATGAGGAAAGGGTGAGAGACGTGAGACGTGAGGGAGAGGAAGGTTGACACGTGACTTAATTGAGACATGTAAGATAATCAGAAGGTTAGATAGGTTGGACAGTGGGAGACTTTTCCTCAGATGGTGATGGCTAGCATGAGGGGACATAGCATTAAATTGAGGA
>NW_025133430.1:0-1162 GCF_004010195.1 Chiloscyllium plagiosum
TATTCTGTAAGGTTTAGAATACTCATTGACAAATATGAGAGTGGTCCTGAGGAAAGAGTACTATCCTGGGCCAAAGGTAATTATATCAAAATTATGCAGGAGGTCAGAAATGTGGATTGGACACAGCTATTTGTAGGAAGGTCCACAGTTCAGCTGTGGAAGGCTTTCAAAGATAAGTTAAATATAGTGCAGGATAGGCATGTCCTGTTGAAGGCAAAGGATTTGGAAGGCAATATTCGTGAACTGTTGATGATAGGACAATTGTACGACTCGCCAAGAGGAACAGGGAAGCATACATAATGCCTCGGCAGCCAAGAACATAATGGTCCCTGGAGGAACATGAGAAGAGTAGGACAAGTCTTAAACGAGGAATGAAGGGGGTTAAAAGGGGTCATGAAACAACTTCACGCTAGCACAATTAAGGAGAATCCTAAAGCTTATTATTCATATATAAGAAGCAAGCGGGTAACCAGAGAAAGGATTCGTCCACTAAAGGAAAATGAAGGAAGGCTGTATGTCGAATCTGAGAGAGTGGATATGATTCTGAATGATTATTTTGCATCAGTGTTCACTGAGGAGAGGAACATGATGAATGTTGAGTCTAGAGTAAAACATTTGATTAGTCTGGATCATGTTGACATAAGTAGGGAAGCTGTGTTGGGCAGGCTAGGGGTAATTAATGTGGACAAATCCCCAGGAACGGATGGGATCTATCACTGGTTCCTGAGTGAGGTGAGAGAGGAAATAGCTGGGGCCCTGACAGATATCCTTCATCACAGGTGAGGTTCCGGCCGACTGGATCGTTGCTCATATTGTCCCCTGTACAAGAAGGATAGTAGGGATATTCTGGATAACTACAGAACAATGGACCTAACATCAGTGTTGGGAAAGTTGCTGGAGAAGGTACTGAGGGATAGGCTCTATTCATATTTAGAAAATAATGTGCATATCAGTGAGAGGCACAGAGTTTTTCGGGGTAGTGCCCAAGTTGATAGATGAAGGAAAGGCTGTTGATGTCATATACGTGCACTACAGAATGGAATTAGGTAAGGTTCCCCATGGTAACCAAATACAGAACGTAAAGTAATATGATGTGCAGGGTGTTCTAGACAGGTGGATAAAGAATTAGGTGAGCAATAGGAGACAGAGAATGGCAGTTGAA
>NW_025133431.1:0-1162 GCF_004010195.1 Chiloscyllium plagiosum
TCCCATAGGTCCCAGGCCCTCCCCAGGTATTCACGTACGTCCTCCCCGTCCTTTAGTCTGAGGGTCCCCAACGTCCAGCGAGAAAGTAGTGGGGGCGCTGTCCCGCAGGGACCGCCAGATTAAATTTCGGTAGAGGTCAAACGAGACAGTTTCATCTGACCTGGAACACCTAGCCAGTCTTTCTGCCCTGATTAGCGCCTCCTCTGCTCGGATGCGTACCATTATGGTTCTAAAATCCGCCAGCGCTAGTTTCTCATGACAGGTCTCCCTCTCAAAAGTCGCTATCCAGGCAGACGCCCCGTTGGCAATCGGAGGAAGCCTCCTGACCAGGGCGTCTAGGTCTGTCCGTGACCAGGGGACGTACTTTCTCTATCCCCATGTGGCGAGAAGAGGCGCTTGAACGGGCGGCATAGTGGCGAAAGTCCCCTGCATTGGGCGGCCGTGGAGCCGTGGGAGGTGATGTGTAGGACCCCTGATCAAAATCCCCAATAATCTCCCCCTCATCCTCCGAGGAGGTGGTATCTAGCTGGGAGTCATACTCGCTCCCTCCCTTCACAAGCTTGTTCTGGAGGCGAGCTCCCGTAACAATTAAGTGTCCCCTTCCGCAGCAAAGGACCTACTGTCCCGCCGGGATTTTTGAATTCCCCGGGGTGCCTGTTCAGACTTGGCGGACTGGCCATTCATTGAAGTCAATTTGTCATGTCTTCCCAGGGAAGGAAACTTTGGGGCATGGGAGCCATCCTGTCCCAGCACGGGGCAGCAACCCTCCCCTTGTCCCTCTACGTCCTGTACTTCCCATCTCTGTGAGATGCCGTCCGGCTGGCCGATCCGACACAGACCGCCCCCTGGCTGTACCATCCCCGTCCCGGCTGCGACCATTTCAGTGAGGGCGTTTAGTTTCTGCTCATGATCATTGAGCACACTCTCCAGTCGCTCTGTTACTCGGTCCCGGATCGGGTCCTCATACGCGATATTTCCCCCTAGAACTTTGACAACAGGCGCCTGTATGGTTGGCCCCTCGCAACGCGGTTGGAGCGGACACAATGGTGCCCTGGTGTCCGCAAGCGGGGCCGTGGGCGATGCACCGGGGAGCGGGTAATCCTGACTGTGGGCTGGTGTAAGGGGGTGGCGGACTTCCCTCGTGGTTGTCACCTTGGGTCGG
>NW_025133432.1:0-1162 GCF_004010195.1 Chiloscyllium plagiosum
CGGCAGATTTTGTAAAAATGCAGATGTAGCAGGGTTGTTGTTCTGGGTGACTTCAACTTTCCCAATATCGACTGGAATCTTCTTAGTGCAGATGGTTTGGATGGAGCTGTTTTTGTCAGGTGTGTTCAGGAGGATTTCCTTACTCAGTATGTAGGCAGGCCGACGAGGGGAGAGGCAATTTTGGATTTGGTGTTCGGCAATGAGCCAGGACAGGTGTCAGATCTCATGGCGGGAGAGCACTTTGGTGACAGTGACCATACCTGCCTCACATTTACCATAGCCATGGAGAGGGGAAGGAGCAGTTACCATGGGAAGATATTTAATTGGGGAAAAGGAAATTATGACACTATCAGACAGGAGTTGGGAGGAGCAATTGTTCCACAGAAAGGGCACCACAGACAATGTGGAGATTGTTTAAGGAGCAGTTGTTGTGAGTGATGCACAAATTTGTTCCTTTGAGCCAAGTAAGAAGGGGTAAGATTAAGGAACCTTGGATGACGAGAACTGAGGAACCTCTTGTCAAAAGGAAGAAGGCAGCTTACATAAGGTGAAGGAAGCAAGAGTCCACCATAGCTTTAGAGGATTACAGGCTCACTAGAAAGGAGCTCAGAAATGGACTGGGGAGAACTAGAAGGGGGCACGAGAAAGGCTTGGCAAGAAGGATTAGGGAGAACCCAAAGGCATTTTACTCATACGTAAGGAATAAGAAAATGATCAGGGAGAAAGTAGGGTCAATCAGGGATAGTGTAGGGAACTTGTGCATGGAGTCTGAGCAGATAGAGGAATCCCTAAATGAGTTTTTTGCTTCGGTTTTCATGAAGGAAAGGGACCTTGTTATGAATGAGAACTTCGGGGAGCTGGGAAACAGGCTTGAACAGATTGAGATTGAGGAAGTTGATGTGCTGGAAATTTTAGCAAACATTAAGATTGATAAGTCCCTAGGGCCAGACCTGATTAATCTGAGGTTGCTCCAGCAAGCGAGAAAGGAGGTTGCTAAGCTGCTGGCAAAGATCTTTGCTTCCTCAATTTCCACAGCAGTTGTACCAGAGGATTGGAGGGAGGCAAATGTTGTTAGTCTTTTCAAGAAGGGGAGTAGGGAAATCCCTGGCAATTATAGACCAGTCGGTCTTACATCTGTGGTCAGCAAGGTTTTGGAAAGATT
>NW_025133433.1:0-1162 GCF_004010195.1 Chiloscyllium plagiosum
AATTGCCATTTTCTTAGAGTGGGGATGTCGAAAGCTAGGTGGCCGAGTGGAAATGTTTAAAAGGGTGCTGATGCATAACATTTTATCAGCCAGAGGATGTCGCTTGCATGGAATGAGCTGCCAGACGACGTGGTGGAGGCTGGTACAATTACAATAGTTAAAAAGCCAACTGGATGGAAATATGAATAGGAAGTGTTACGAGGGATATGGGCCAAATACTGGGAAGTGGGAGTAGATCAGATTGCGATGTCTGTTGATCACGGACGAGTTGGATTGAAGTGTCCGTTTCCATGCTGCATTACTCTGACACACATAAAACCGTAAATCCCTGAACAGGTTATTTGAAACATATTGAAATCCTACTGAAGCGATTGATTTATTTTCAGTTGTGCGAATCATAACTGCATCTAATACATCAGATGTGATCTGAACAATTCCAAGTACAAATGCAGTAAAACATCACGATGATTATAACTATAACCTTTGCAGGAAACAATATCATTTCAAATCCCTTGCAAATCACGTTTTGACTTTGCAGATTAACTGCAGATTCGTGTGCCAGAAGCACATGAATTCTTTTGCTCCACTCATTTATGCAATCTCTCTCAATTTATGTCTTTCACTCTTGTTTTACGCTTCCATCATATTTCAAAAAACCCAGCACACGCATGATTGCACTTTTGCTGAAGGTTTGTACACTAATCTCCCCAATCCATATCCCAGTGCAGACCATCCTTCCCCAATTAAATGATTATCTTGGTGAATGAGTTATTTCAGCTCCATCCAAACAGTCCCCTGATCCATATCATTTATATAAGTTGTAAATAGTTGATGATCTCACACGAATGCCTGAGACACTCCACCAAGTTATAGATTTCCAACCCAAAAATAAACGTTTCTCTCTGCTGTCTATTTCCTATTAGTTACCCAGTGCTACCCTTTGCTGTGTAGAAGCCTGGAAAGTTGGATAGTCTCATCATGTGCTTTGCAATTACATGAAATGCAGAAAACTTCATTGTATTTGTGCATAACTCCTTAGATGGCAGAATGGTCTTCTTCCATCTCATTGTAACGATACTGACTGGCTGAATGGGATCTTCCTCTAAGTCTGTATCTGCTTAGTGGTTATGGATTGGAGAAAAACACATGGGATAGGAGCAGC
>NW_025133434.1:0-1162 GCF_004010195.1 Chiloscyllium plagiosum
TCCTCCCACAATATCTCCTGCATATAAACCAACCAATCACCATCAGTTCTGTGGAAGGGTCACCGGCAACTCCTGGTTTTTGTTTCTGATATACAGCATCCACAGTTCTTTTACCTTTTTATTGAGGCAGAGTTTGGAATTTGTTTCGAGAGACAGAAGGAGGGAGAGACAGAACAGACATGAACTGTTGATCTCCGTTGTTACTCATAACGTAAAATCATTCCAGTGCGATCACTTCCCTTAAGCATGAATAGAGGACAGACATTTCGCGTGAGCTTGTGGC
Organism: Chiloscyllium plagiosum; assembly: GCF_004010195.1. Classification (NCBI taxonomy): domain Eukaryota; kingdom Metazoa; phylum Chordata; class Chondrichthyes; order Orectolobiformes; family Hemiscylliidae; genus Chiloscyllium; species Chiloscyllium plagiosum. The sequence continues at coordinate 284 of NW_025133434.1, forward strand.
GCAACGGTAGCGCGTCTGACTCCAGATCAGAAGGTTGCGTGTTCGAATCATGTCAGGCTCACTGACGTCAACTTCTTACATTTCAAATCAAGAAGCTTTGCTGTCAGTTTGATTTGTGAACTCTGTGTCAGGGAGGTGGTGTGCCCATTGTTTGGGTAAATGTTCAGCACCCCCAGTTCATCACGGGATTTAAACACAGCCGCCTCCCTCTGGGCAGCCGCTTCGTTCAGTTGGTGACAGTGCGGTGTGAATAACGTAATACCGATAATTTAACAACATAATCCAGAGACTCCCAGCTTTATGTTTCAATCTATCAGGAGAGTGATAGCGAGTTCAGATAGAAATGTTTCCCACCAACAGCAAATCCTTTCCTCTCACTGGACACAGTTAAAATTATCTTTATTCAACAGGAGGAGCGGAAACTCTAGTCCGACGGCCCTTCTCCACATTAACGGTGAGCCTGAATTTTATAAACAGCGTCAGTAAAATCCAATGCCGGACACTGATTTGGTTCAATCGGTCATCGTGGCCCGTGTATCAGTATGGGATAGTAATCTGCATCTACTGACTGGAAGCACAGCAAATTGGAGTGCTGGTGGGACTATCACACAGGAGTAAACAGCTTCGACCTGTCAACTGGGGTGGCTCCCAATGCGCAACTCCGCTCACCTCAACTGAATAACTGTAAACAAATTACTCAGTGATTCAAAGGGATACTCGGTTTTGAATCTGCATTGTGTCATGTATCTTCGAGAATGATGTCAAAACACCTTCATTGCTGTGATGAAGTATCCTGTTGGGCAGAATATACCCGTTGTCAAATTTCCTACGTTCTGTTGGTCCAAATCCGATTTCACTCGGAATCACGAAATGTGTGAC
>NW_025133435.1:0-1162 GCF_004010195.1 Chiloscyllium plagiosum
TCTCCCCCTCTCTCTCTCTCTCTGTGACACACTCTTTCTCACTCTCTCTGTCCCACCCTCTCTCTGTAACGGGGTTTCCTCAGCCTCATTGCAGGATCTATCCCAAGTGCTGTTTAACTCCTTCCCTGGGGATGAATTTCTAATCCTGGATCGTTGCTGATGTTCCCAGTCACTAAGCGGCTGTGAGAGTTACAGTGAGTGTGACTAACATTTTATTGTTGTCCCTCTGTTCCCAGCTCCAGTCACCTTGGACCCTAATACAGCCCATCCTGCCCTTCTCCTGTCTGAGGACCTGAGCACCGTGAGATACACCGGGAATCGGGAGCAACTTCCCGACAATCCGGAGAGATTTGATTCCTGTGGCTGTGTCCTGGGATCAGAGGGATTCACATCAGGGAAACATTCCTGGGAGGTGGAGGTGGGGAATGAGACTGCGTGGGATGTGGGTGTGGCCAAGGAGTCCACCAACAGGAAGGGGACAATCTTCCTGACTCCAGGTAGTGGATACTGGGCCCTGGTGCTGAGAGAGGGGAATAAATACAAGGCTTGTGAGGAACCATGGAAATGGTTAGAGCTGAGTGTGAGTCCGAGGAAGGTCCAAGTCTGTCTGGATTATGAGGGAGGGAAGGTGTCCTTTTATAACTCAGAGAACAAGAGCCATATCTACACTTTCACTGGGACATTCACTGAGAAACTCTATCCTTACTTCTGCCCATGTACCACTAATGAAGGTAAAAACACAGAGCCTCTGAAAATCTGTCCCCGGAGAGTAACAATCCAGGAGGATGAGGGATTCATCGCTTCATCCAAATAACGACCCTCTCTGTGGGAGAAAGGGGAAGATCCCACACCCTGGGTCACTGGGTCGGGGGGAAGGGAAGGTCCCACACACTGGGTCACTGGGTGGGGGATGGGAAGATCCCACACACTGGGTCACTGGGTGGGGGAAGGGAAGGTCCCACACATTGGGTCACTGGGTGGGGGAGGGGAAGATCCCACACTCTGGGTCACTGGGTGGGGGAGGGGAAGATCCCACACACTGGGTCACTGGGTGGGGGGGAAGGGAAGGTCCCACACACTGGGTCACTGGGTGGGGGATGGGAAGATCCCACACACTGGGTCACTTGGTGGGTGTTAGAAACGAAAATCGCTTCTCAATAAT
>NW_025133436.1:0-1162 GCF_004010195.1 Chiloscyllium plagiosum
TTGCTGAGTTTTTCTCCAGCTCTTTCATTTTTTCTGAACTGTGGCAAATTGTCTGATCTGAACGATGGGATGGTGAAGATACAACAAGAGGTGCATTTGGGCGAGTGGAGGCAGTCAGCGTGCAGAGCACGGATGGGGAGGCAGGTTCCAAGGGGTCATAGGCATCTCTGTGTTATTGCATCTTCTGGGCCTCATATATCTGATGAGCATGGCGAATGAGCCGGAGAAAGAAATAGAATTCAGGAGCGGTGCAGCCTTGAGATGTGATGCGTTTGGACAGATAAAATGTTGAGATCAGTGGTGCTGACATCACACTATACGTCCTCAGCAAGAAAGGGAGTGAAAATAATCTGAATGGTAATCTTACTGTAACGCCCTGATTTCATTGGGGTGACACTCAACCTGCAATGTCTTACTTTTCTGAGATTTTAGACCAAACTGTGAAAACGTAATTTATGTTGATGTTAATAACAGGACAAATTTACCCATGGTTTTGGAAGGCACTAGAAGGGCAGAGTTTATTTGGCATTCTCAAAAGCTCTGGGGAATGTGTCATTGTTCAGTGAGGAAATTACCAGGACAGAATATCCTCCGATTCCCATTGACCACAGTTTACTCAGGGTCCGTGATGCCACATGAGTCAAATACTACTTTGATGCAAGGCAAATTACTCTGATCTCACCTCAAATGTCATTGGAAAATTCTTAAAAGAATAAAAAGCAAAATGATTGAACACAGCTTGTTCGAACAATGTGCTCACTATACTCACAAAGTTTAAAGGAAAACTGGTGTATGGACTTCTGATTCTGAGGAGAGGTTCATCCGATTTGTGGTGAGGCTGTTTGATTGAGTGCTGTGACAGAGAGACAGAAAGACACTCCACTCTGTACCATGGGGAACAAAACCATCCTGTTCACGGTGCATCAGACAGTGACAGAAACACACTATTGTCTTTTCCAACTGGACATTGATCATCCCAATCTCATCATTCACTGATGATTAATAGCAGCACAGAAGCCAGCAGCTCCCATCATCCCAGTTGGAAAGTAAAAAGAGAATGCGATGGTCAAATCAAGAGGGAGTAACTGGGAAATTGATGTAACTTACAGTGGGAGTGGCAGAAGGAGGTTGTAAAGGGAGATCATCAGTGGAAGAGCATGTA
>NW_025133437.1:0-1162 GCF_004010195.1 Chiloscyllium plagiosum
GGTTCTATAAGAGGAATGATGAAACATTCTGTAAGGTCCTTTCAAGAAGTACTTCTCTTCTCTGGAAGTTTATCGTGCCTCTATGTTTACATTGATTGAAAGCTGCATTAGTTAAATATTTGACAGGGAAGTGAGTCACGGATAATGGGACACACACAGTAAAGTGGGGCTGAGACCACAACCTGATCAGCCACAATCTTAGTGCCTGGTGGAGAAGGCTCAAAGTATCTAATGACCCACTCCTGCTCCTCAGTCCCATGTTCCTGTGTTCCATTCAGCCCCTCATACCTGCTAGACAGGAACAGTTGGAGGCCATTTACTCCTATAAACTGTTGCACGGAAACAGAGGAGACCATTCAGTCCCTCAAGACTGTTACACACGCTTTGAGGTGATTTGGGAAATGTAATTGGAAAATCCAGTCTGGGAAAGAAAGAAGCCCCTCGTCTCTCTTTAGAAAGCTTCCGTTATCTGCAGCTTGTGTTCCATTTGTTGGTCATGTTGTAGACCCAGATTCACTGTGAATACAGCCCACATAACTCACCCAGAGATGGCTCACAAAATCCTCTGGTCTCCGTGACTGCAATATGCAATACCAGAACATTGTCTGCACCCATTACTTACACAGTGTTTGATTCGGAGCAATCCGCATAGACTTGTGAGTAGGAGATCATGCTTGCCAAATTTCTTACAGTCCTTTGGTGAAGTGACCAAGAATGTTGATGAGGGCAGAGCGGTAAACGTAGTCTCTATGGATTTCAGTAAGGCCTTTGATAAGGTTCCACATGGCAGGCTGCTCTGGAAGGTTCCATCACATAGAATACGAGGGGAACTGACCAGTTGGATACACAGTTAGCTTGTTGATAGGAAGCAGAGGGTTTAGTGGAAGGATGCCTGTTAGACTGGAGGTTGGATCCATAGCTTTTTGTTATCTTTGATTTGGTTGAGAATGTACAAGGCATGATTAGTAAGTTTGCAGATGACACTAAAATAAGTGAGAGCATGATCAGTGAGGAAGTTTATCAGAAATTGCAGCAGGACCTTAATCAGGTGGGCAAGTGGGCTGAGAAATGGCAAATGGAATTTAATATAGATGTGTGAGGTCTTGCATTTTGGAAACTCAAATCAAGATAGGAGTTTCACCCTTCCTATCTTAAAGTGAAC
>NW_025133438.1:0-1162 GCF_004010195.1 Chiloscyllium plagiosum
AATGTCAGGGCAGATACAGGGAGAGACTGGGAATGGGATATCAGGGATTGAGTGAGGAACACCGGGAATGTCAGGGCAGACACAGGGAGAGACTGGGAACGGGATATCATGGAGTGAGTGAGGAACACCGGGAATGTCAGGGCAGACACAGGGAGAGACAGGGAATGGGATATCATGGAGTGAGTGAGGAACACCGGGAATGTCAGGGCAGACAAAGGGAGAGACTGGGAATGGGATATCATGGAGTGAGTGAGGAACACTGGGAATGTCAGGGCAGAGACAGGGAGGGACTGGGATTGGGATATCAGGGAGTGAGTGAGAGATACCGGGAATGTCAGGGCAGACACAGGGAGGGACTGGGAATGGGATATCAGGGAGTGAGTGAGAGACACCGGGAATGTCAGGGCAGACACAGGGAGGGACTGGGAATGCGATATCATGGAGAGAGTGAGGAACATCAGGAATGTCAGGGCAGGCACAGGGAGGGACTGGGAATGGGATATCAGGGAGTGAGTGAGAGACACCGGGAATGTCAGGGCAGACACAGGGAGGGACTGGGAATGGGATATCAGGGAGTGAGTGAGGAACACCGGGAATGTCAGGGCAGACACAGGGAGGGACTGGGATTGGGATATCAGGCAGTGAGTGAGGAACACCGGGAATGTCAGGGCAGACACAGGGAGGGACTGGGAACGGGATATCATTGAGTGAGTGAGGAACACCGGGAATGTCCGGGCAGAGACAGGGAGGGACTGGGATTGGGATATCAGGGAGTGAGTGAGGAACACTGGGAATGTGAGCTGAGTGACAGACACCCTCGGAGCTGAATGCTGCGATGTGAGCCCAGACAGCGACGGGACAGAGAGCTGGACACTGACCACCCCGATACCTGTGTCTGCTGTGGTGACAGTGTCCGTGCCCCCGGTCATGGTGAGCCCCTCTGCTGCGATGCCCTCTCACCCGATGCTGGTGCCGATGATGGCGATGGGCTCGACTCTTCCTCCGGTGATCCACGTGACTGCGTCTCTTCCCAAGGCTGGTCCAGTCAGAAGGAGGGAGAGAAAACAAGGGGTCATACTCAAAGGAAAGACATCCCCCGGGGGGGAGGTGACAGAGAGAGAGGGAGAGAGGGAGAGGGGACTGAGAGACACCAGTCTGTGTA
>NW_025133439.1:0-1162 GCF_004010195.1 Chiloscyllium plagiosum
GAAGGGACACAGAGACACAGAGTTGTTGCAGAGGTGAAGAGCTTTGTCTAAGGGACACAGAAACACAGAGCTGTTACAGAGGTGAAGAATGTTGGACTAAGGGACACAGAGACACAGAGCTGTTACAGAGGTGAAGAATGTTGGAATTAGGGACACAGAGACACAGAGCTGTTACAGAGGTGAAGAATGTTGGACTAAGGCACACAGAAACACAGAGCTGTTACAGAGGTGAAGAATGTTGGACTAAGGGACACAGAACACAGAGTTGTTACAGAGGTGAAGAATTTTGGACTAAGGGATACAGAAACACAGAGCTGTTACAGAAGTGAAGAATATTGGACTAAGGGACACAGAGACACAGAGTTGTTACAGAGGTGAAGAATGTTGGTCTAAGGGACACAGATACAAAGAGCTGTTAAGCATGTGAAGAAGGTTGGTCTGAGGGACACAGAGACATAGAGCTGTTACAGAGGTGAAGAATGTTGGTCTGAAGGACACAGAGACACAGAGTTGTTACAGAGGTGAAGATTGTTGGACTAAGGGACACAGAGACACAGTGATGTTACAGAGGTGAAGAATGTTGGACTAATGGACATAGAGACACAGAGTTGTTACAGAGGTGAAGAATGTTAGACTAAGGGACACAGAGACACAGAGTTGTTACAGAGGTGAAGAATGTTGGTCTAAGGGACACAGAGACACAGAGCTGTTACAGAGGTGAAGAATGTTGGTCTGTGGGACACAGAAACATAGAGCTGTTACAGAAGTGAAAAATGTTGGTCTGAGGGATACAGAGACACAGAGCTGTTACAGAGGTGAAGAATGTTGGTCTGAGGGACACAGAGAGACAGAGTTGTTACAGAGGTGAAGAATGTTGGTCTAAGGGACATAGCGACACAGACTTCTTACAGAGGTGAAGAATGATGGTCTAAGGGACACAGAGACACAGAGCTGTTACAGAGGTGAAGAATGTTGGACTAAGGGACACAGAGTTGTTACAGAGGTGATGAATGTGGGTCTGAGGGATACAGAGACACAGAGCTGTTACTGAGGTGAAGAATGTTGAACCAATTGACACAGAGCTGTTACAGAGGTGAAGAATGTGGGTCTCAGGGACCCAGAGACACAGAGCTGTTACAGAGGAGAAGAATGTTGGACTAAG